>NW_019385010.1:266224-293636 GCF_000671375.1 Centruroides sculpturatus | reverse complement strand
GTGAAACAAATTCAAACTGAAATTATGAAAAATGGACCCGTAGAAGCAGATTTTACAGTTTTTGCCGATTTTGTATCTTACAAATCAGGTTAATAGATTAATGCAAATTTCACATAAAATATACTCGATATATAATCCATTTTAATGTCGGAATTTAGGTGTTTATCAGCATCATAGTGGCGATGTACTTGGCGGTCACGCCATTAGAATTTTAGGTTGGGGAGTGGAAAATGGTGTTCCTTATTGGCTTGTAGCAAATTCCTGGAACCCTGATTGGGGCGATAAAGGTATATTTTCAAATATTAAAATTAAGCATGTAAATATTTCTTTACTATTTTTTAAAGGGCGTGTATTTGATGCTTATTTTATTTTATTTTTCTTAAAATACTTGAAAAGTATCGTAATTAATAGACTTACTGTGGTTATTAAGCGGCTGTAACGTGTTAATCTTAAAATTTGATATTTTATAATATTAGCAAAAATGGTAAATTTTATTTTTATTTTAAAGGTTACTTCAAAATTATTCGTGGACAGAACGAATGCGGAATTGAAGATAATATTAACGCTGGACTTGCTAAACTGTAAATAATATAAAATATATTTTTGTATATTAAATAAATGTTTATGTAAAACGCAATTTGAATAGAGCTTATAATTGTGAGAATTCTTTAAAGGTTGCGGTTTTTCTATTGTAAACATATAAAAAATTCGACTATAGTAAGTTAATACAGGATAATGGCGCAAATATATATTATTGTAACAAGCATTACAGCAGTGTCTCTCTTCGCAGTTACTTTTCGTTTGTCCATGAAAATGACATTTATGCTTGCATCATAATACGGCAGAGAAAATAAAATAAATAAATTATTCACTTATTCTACGTAGAAGTTATGCGACAATTATTAACGCGTAAATCTGTGCTCCAACCCTACAAGTCCCAGACAATTGCCTACATATTACATAACTACTTACAATTTACAATTTAATATTTAAGCTACTAAACATCACTTTAGACAATGTCGAATAGGCGTACTTTCATCGATCAACCGGTAAATTGTTTTACATAGTCTGGCATAAAGATTTAAAAGAATTGAAGTAAATCATTACATCTATCAAACGAGTTTCGTTAATTTAAAGTCGCAACTCAATTCATTTTCATTACTTAAAGCGTAGAAATCATTTTCTGTAAACGTCAAATTTATTTATTCGTAATCTGATTAAAACAGTAAATACTGTAATTTTAATTTCAGAAAATTGATTTAGATATGAAATATAATTAAGATTGTTTTTCAAAAACATAACAAGACACTTAAATAATGAATTTTAAACGGATTTTCTTGGCCTTTGGCATTCGTTGATTCAAATACGCTCCATTCTGTATCGGTGACGTAATAAAATTCGGATTTAACAAAAATTTTGGAATTAGACAGCTCCGTAGTTCGAATCTTGACAAATATAATAACGGATGACTGCTTAGGTATAAAAATTGGATTTTCCAATCCAATGTCCCCAGTTTGAAAACACTTTGTAGTGTCATCCATTAAGTTTACTTCTCTGCCTGAAAAAATGACATCCGTTACAACAGGAATTCGATTTGTCATTTCGTGAGTTATTGGAAGGACAAAATTAATCAAAAAACTGTCTTCCTCTGCATAAAATTCGCATTGAAACGTTTGCGGTTTAGCAAATTTAATTCGTTTTTCTGCGTGAACGAAGCGTTTATTGACATAATGAATCAACGAATCGTAATACGTATTCCTCCGAGGGTTTGGATTTTTGCAGATCTGTGGAGGAAGCTGAAATTCTGGACAAACAGAACATAAATGGATTGCCGTCATTTCCTCTTCTGTTAAAGTATTTTCTTTAAATACGGAACTTTCTAATATACTTATATCTACGCTCAGAAAACGTATCATGCGTAGAAAAGGTTTCATACGAGCACGAATTCGCTGTAATCTGGTGTCTTATGTATATTGTGCAGAACTATTGACACTCTGTTCTTCTAATTCCCTTCTTTCTGCCCATCTTAATAAAGCAAAGAACAGCTTTTCTTTTCAAACAATTGTATATATTGGCCGTGAAAGGAATCGTGAAGTTGTTTGCAAAGTAGAAAACTTTCTGAATCGAGAATTTCGTCACAAAAGGTATCTTTTGTGACGAAATTCTAGATTCAGAAAGTTTAAAAAAGGTTATTTAATTTTTAATTTAAAATTCTTGATTTCGAAACCTGCCACCAGATGGTGGGAGTTTCGGAAACAAGAACTTTAAATTAAATAGAAATTTAAATAAAATAGATTAATTATCTTACTGATTACCATTAGTTAAANTGATTACCCTCCTGCCACCATCTGGTGGCAGGAGGATAATCAGTAAGATAATTAATCTATTTCAGGAGGGTAATCAGTAATCAGTAAGATAATTAATCTATTTTAGTTACCAGTTTTGCTACAAATAAGGATGTGAACCAAATTTGTAGATGGTGCGAAAAATAACAGGACGGGAGAGTCCAGTGTATGAACCCCATACCTAATGCCCGTTCAGAAAGAAGAAGAAAAACCCTGTTGTCCGCTTATACAAGTTGAAGGAGCAGAAAGCGACTGAGAGAAAGCGCCTGAGAGAAAGCGCCTTATAGACAGGGAAGTTTAGAAAAGGCAGCTTGATAATCGAAGTCCTATTTACGAAAAAGAGAAGTGATACATTACTATAGATCTTAAAAGTTTGAAAATAAGCGAAAAGATAAGAGTGAGCCCATCATCCACTAGGTGACACTGCTCCTGAGGCTCAGACAAGTAATATAGGTGCCCAGAGTGGGTAAGGGAATAATAGACCAGAAATATAGAGAAACGAGAAGTGTAGATGGCAGGCAAACATCCACCGAAGTGGATGCGGGAGTGCCAAGTCTGCCGAGAACAGAGGGAAGATTGCCGCATCCCGCACCGGGAGACAGTAGTGACAAACACAAGACGCGTCGACTCACAGCCATGCATCAGAGACAGACAAAGCCTCACCAATTGGGAGGCAAGTAACGATAGCAAAGGCAAAGGAGAGAAGGAATAGCAAGGATAGTAGAAACGGAATAAGAAGGAAGTAGAATTAAGTAAATGTTATGACGTAAATGCCTAAAAGTTACGATTCCAGGCGTCTATTCGACACTTTTTCGTCGACTATGCCGGAGATTGTTGATAGAACCACAAGCCTTGCGCTCTTAATTTAGCCCGTTGTTGGTGATTTCTGTCGTCTACGAACTTTAACGACTATATGCGATGCTTTTCTATCCATCAAAACTTTCCCCATTTAAGAAATGTTTCCTATATCGACTGTTTATGAGCGCTTGAGTCAGAGCTAACTTTCCTGACCGACATTCCATCTGATCTGTTAAGTCATTTGTTTTCGCGTTACGTTTGTTTGACAGCTACAGTTTTTTTTTCCTCTCCTCTTCCTTACATAACTAACATAACCCTTGGTTTAACTCGACAATAGCGTTTTCGCTCCTAATTAATTTGAAATTAAATTTTTGTTTCGACCCTCACACATTTCTCGTAGAGATATAGGCTTCTGAAATTTAACATATCATTTGTAGTTATTTACAATTATTATTGTTGAATTTACTTTATGAACAGTAAAATTTATTACATGACGTGGTAAATAATGCTGGAGGTTGCAAAAACAATACAATTTAAAAAAAGATAGAATAATAATAACCAAATTAAATCATTCACCTTATGGTAAAATTGGTTTCATTATACTTTGTTTCGCTTAACATTGGATTTTCCAAGAACTTATTGATGAAATTAAGTGAAAATTTGCTGTACTATTCTCACTGAAAATAATGTATATCAATGATTCCATGTTCGTATGTTTTCAATAGCACACTGTATTTTTATGATATTGTATTTGGTTTTTTATGTAAAACACAGTATACTGTATTACAAAATGAATACAAGAAGTTAATATTATTTTCAAATTAATTAAAATTTAAATACAGTAATGTCACACAATTTTTGAGTATGAAAATAATTTACAATGGTATAGGTTCGTGTAGTCCAGATAGTTCTGAATTAATTCTTGGATTGTGCTTGATTCCTGGTGGTAAAATTTTCTGAACAACTTTGTTACCAAATAAATAATGAGTCAGTCTGTGAATTATTGTATAGTTTTCTCCAGCTCGAACTTGTGTTAAGAGCATAACAACTTGTCTATAAATTTAAAAAGACAAAAATTATTAATAAATTATTTACAGTTGTCTGTTGTTGTAAAAAGTGCTGCATTGCTCATCTGTATTGTAATTTGTGAGTAAACAATTCATTATATATCCAGTTAAATGTTAAAAGAACTGCAGTTCAAATTACATGACCCCCCACACACAATCAGTTGTTTTAATCTAATCTAAGAATAATTTTTCTACAGCTTTAATAAAAAATTTTCTTATCAAAATTGTTAAAACAAATAATAAAATATTACTATTAGTTGTTTTTAACTACATATAGCTGATTAGTTATAATATTAAAATAATTAAATAAAAACAGTGTATTATCAATTAAAAACTTTACCTGTTTAAAAAATCGGTTATACAAATTTTAATTTTATTCTACCTAAATAATATTAGAATTGTGTTTTTTGCAAACTTTTCATTTATTTATTTAATTATACTAAAAACAATTTAAGTACTTGGAATATAATGTTGAATCTTTTATCATTCATTTTTACTTTGTATATTAAATAATAATCTAATTGAAATGTAATTTCCAACTATTCTTTTAACAATGCTCAGTGAATGTATTTGTATTTTAGATATAAATAATAATAGATATATTGAAACAAGAATATACAAGTATTACGAACATTTTCTGTCCAACTATTCAAAATTTTATTGATATTTTAAAAGAATATGTATTAATTATATTTTTTTATGTAAATAGATACCTATGAAGAGGTGGAACCCTGTCAGCTGTAAACAAAGTCTTCCTGGTTGATACAATATTTGTACTTTCAGAGCAGTCACAGATAACTTGAATTGCAAGATTTGGTAGTCTGTTTTCTATAACCACCACTAATCCTGCCCAGTGTTTTGTTAAATAATATGCTGTCATTCCTTCTCTTCCCTGAAATAAAGAAAATTACAATAATATATATTAATTTTTAATGGTCAAAATTATTCTACATATATCTTGAATAATTTAAAATGGAGAAAGTTTACACACATCTAGTTTTTTCTGCACATCTGCATGCAGATTTCTATTGCATACAAGTTACTTATTTGACTTTTAATATTCTTTGAAATGGAAGATTTAAAAGATATTCAATGAAGTAAACTTTTCATTTGGAACATTTTGATTTAAGGGCATTCTAAAAAGTATAAATAGAGTGAAGAGAAGAAAATGCTGTCTCGAGCTGAAGGAAGTAGAAGAAAAACAGTAAAATGACAAGCTAGCTGCTTATGTTTTTATTCGGTAATGCCATTGATAAGATGGACCCAGTCTCTCTATATGCTGGATTGAAAGTTTAACATATCCTACACACACATGCATAAGATATTGAAGAATAAAAATATTATTATGAAAAGGATTTTTGCATCCAAATATATCATAAAGGATTTTAAGAGATTTGTACCCCAAAACAATCTGGACACTGTTATGGATAACAACTCTTATTTCATGCCGGATGGCTCTAAATGTGCAGAAAATAAAAAGACTTATTTACAGTAGTGAAGTTCAAACATCATGTAAAGTTCCTAACAAAAAAATTTTGGTGTGGGTAAGCCCTCACAGGCAGTTTTCATTGCATTGTCTATACAGATTTTGTAATACATACAAATTGTTGAGCAGAGTGATGAGAAATAAGGCTAGATTCAGGCACAAAGTCGATTTAATGCAATGCACACATCAATTTTCAAAAGCAAGCAGAAAGAAAACAGATGCACATTTGAATCAAGCAAGCACAGTATATTATAGTAAATCTAGAAATATTTTTCACAATGTGCAACACAGCACAATTCACAATATTTTTCACAACTTATATTGGATCTTTTTGATATTTTTTCTGTATATGAAATAGATATATTTCTTTAATAATAAAAAAATTGATCTTAAAACCTTTAAATATTAATTATAAACACATCTATTGAAGACCCTTAATTGAATCCCAGCAAGGTTTAATTTGAAATAAAACTTTTGAACTAACACTTCTCAATCTAGAAATTGAGGTCTGTATATTTGATGATGGAATGCTCGAATAGAACAATGAGGCTTTTTTGAAAATTTAAATTAAATAATTCTCAAATACATAAAAGTAAATAGAACAAGATACCAAACACTAAAAATTATTAAGTATGTTAAATTATGGTAATACGATTATTAGAAAAAACAGTTTTACCATATTTCCTATCAGAAATGTACATATACAAAAGATATGTTGTTGATATCATCATTATACAGAAGGTAAAAACAGATTAATAATTTTATAGGAGTTGTTGTTCATTTGTTGTATGGTCTCATTATTAAATTAGATCGAGCCGGTAGCATAAATGTGCATTTCCTGATTTAACATTAAAAATAAACAGATCCATACAAATATTTATTAACCAAGATACACATCCTTGTTTATACCTGCAAGTTCCCACGATTCTTATACCACATATATATATATAATTTGGTTAAAGCCCTAAAAACTGCAAAGGGCGTAAAACCATTGTACATATTAATCTGACACAATCAAAGAACTGGAACACCTTGAATAAACAACCACAACAAATGGTTGCAGCAAGAACCTTATCAGGGATTTAGCCAATGCACTTTCCCACAACATTCACAACTTGGACCCTAAGGCTAAAAATCCATATGATCAACATAGAAACACGAGGTAAAAAGAGAAGACTAACATGCTTAGGATACGGTGTATATAAAATTCCTTTGAAGGACGATCGATGTTGGCTACAAACTTGAGAGACCTTGTGATGGAACTGATCTATTCAATGTAAGACTAGATAAACATAAACATGATACTGACAAAATAAACACAACGCACTCCTTAACTTAACATAGATTTCACCCTTGAGACCAAACTATTCTGCCTCCGTCAGGAAACATGAAGCATTGGAGATATCTAAATCTGACAAAAAGGTCCATTGCATCTAATTTTAAAGACAAAAGTTTATGCATGGCAATCCCTATATGATCACCCAAGAACTAAGTAATATCGTAATATTACTTAGTTCTTATTATTATTAGGGACATTATCTCGTTTATATTTATATAATTTTTGAGTGTTTACTTTTTATTTTTGGTACTTTTTCAAGTATTTACTTTTATATTTATTATTATGTATATATTCAAGAATTATTTCATTTAATTTTTCAAAAAAGTCATTGTTCTGTTCAAGCATTCCATCATCGAATACACGGACCTAAAGAAAATTACTTGTATTCGAAAGCATTAGTTTTATTTCAAAGTAAATCTTACTGGAATTCAATTAAGGCTCTTTGATAGACGTATTTATTGCTGTATCATTCCAGTCTCCCAATTCATGATGTAATCCAAAATATTAATTTCAAAATAGTTGTTAAACTTATAAAATGACCTCTTTAAAATGAAACTTTAAAATTAAAATCATACCTCATGTCTTGCTCCTTTTGCTATGACTAAATTAATAATGGAATCAGCAAATATATGTTTATGTGATAATGCTTTTTTCATTTGAAGACATTTTGAACTTTGTATGACTAGAAGACTTTTAGGATAGTCTTTAGATTTTAAATCTAGAAATAAAAATTTAATAATGAAATTTTGCCATTTGATTATACCCTAAATTTTGCAATGTGTTGTATTTGCATTGTTCAAATTTTGCATATGGGAATACATTCCAATATTGCACCATTTCACATCAGTCATTCAAAAATTTTAATTTATAGTTTGACAATTTTTTCAAATTGCAACCCAGTAACTAAGATTTTAGAATATTTGTTTTGGTTAAGCACGTTTTGTTAATTTTTTACATTAAAATATTTACTTATTCTATTTGAATGACAATTTAAAGGAATGCTATTTCACTTAGAAAAACAATTCCCATTTAAAAATTGCAGGCAAAACTTAATTAAATGACAACAGTTCCTCAAGCATATGAAACTAATCTTTGATCTGTTCAAAAATGCAGCTAAAAATTGATTTCTCACAATTCAACTTACTTTTTAGCACACTTAACGTAACTATATTTTATAACTTTATTGAAAAAAAAAATACTGGGAATGTAATAAGCCATGTTCCTGCAAAATATGAACAAAATCTTTTTCATTCTTATACACATTGAAAATAGTGAAAAAAATACATCAGTGTGTCTAACACGAAATGCTGAACTGATAGCCCATTTGTATTCAATTAGCCTATTTTCAAAAATAAACCTCTTATTAAAAAATCTAGCAATGAGTTGGTTAACTTTCCCGGCAACATTTGGTGGTGCCATCTGTTATAATATTTTATTTTAAAAAACTTTTTATATTTTTAATTATGAAATGGCAAAGAAAAAACTCAATTTTGAGGATATGGATGGGTTTTATAAAAGATTGCAAATGCTAATAACAAGGAAAATTGTCATTAAGCCCGACCCTACTCGAGATATGACAACTCCACTTTATCTCCCTACCTCCTCAACCTTTAACCACCAAAATGTACTAGCATCAATACACAAATCTCCCTGAAAAATTTCAGAAATTTTTCACAAAAGTACAAGAGTTAAGCTTCAGAGTGGGTGAATAAAATCGTGTCACAAACCACTCGCTCTAACATTCATTCATACAGAAAAAACCTGAGTTTTTTTGCATTTCTCAACATTTTAACGTCTCGAGTCCAAAAATAGAAACCTCGGGGGTCATTTTTGTTTACTAATTGCCATACTTTACCATATAATGGAACCGGAAAAGTAAAAATGGCAATGCCAAGTGATATGTAGTAGTGCCATCTGATCAACAATTTGACATTGGATGTTATAGGAATATTACTAATGTTGCTAATTTTTCATCAGTTAATTGAATCAAACTATAGAATTAATAAAATCTTTCAACATAACGATATTTTTTCAATTAATGAATGGCTATTTGTAAAATTAAATAAATAAATAATTTATATATAAAAATTAAACTTTATGTAGAAAATTTAAAATGTACACTTACTTATATTCCAATGATTAAAAGCAAAGCAAATGACAACGTATTCTCCCATTTCTAACATGGTATTACAACCAACAAAACATCTAATTTGACGGCTGCTGCATTCCTTGAATAATCCAACATGTCCTGATGCTGTATGAAACACGGTGATACAAAGATCTAGATAAGATCTCTCTGAATTTTCTACATTCCTAGGCAATAATAATAAATTTATTATTTATATACACGAAATTTTATTAAAATATAATAAACATGAAATATATTGTGCAATTCTAAAGTCAGTTATATACAATTCAATATTGCATCAATGTAGTTAATTATCACATTGATTGATTGATAATTTCTATGTTTCAACAATCTTTATTATTTGATATAACGGGTGTTATTACAAAGGGTGTTAAATATTATTGTTACTTTAATTTGATACATGAACAAAAAAGTTATACAGTATAATATTAACGTGGAGAAAACTGTCACCGAACAAAATTTGATGATAAAAACAGGTAGTAACTCTACACTACCATCTGCTTTTGTCATCTTCTTTTGTGATATTCAAAAGAATATTACAAGAATCAAGAAGGTATTTTCTCATATCCATCACTATCATTCCACAGAAAGAACACTCAGCGTCACACGAGACATTAGTGATTTTACCATTTAAGTTTATCTAAAACCTATTTAATCTAAATTGTGTACAAAAACGAGTTTATTTTGTAATTCAAATTAGACAATAAACATGATGCTGAAATCCACATTCCTTTAAGTAAAATTTTACTGTCCCAACCTCTTACTCAAATAATCAACATCTTTTAACTAATATAAGTCTCTTAGTTGTTGATCACAATCCAGGAGGAACGAACTTTCACTTAAAAGAATACATATAACTAGAGGACAATCCAATAATTAATAATTCTTTAACTATAACAGGCCATGGCTTCAAAAGAGAATTAACGTTTATCTTTGAAAGTCTTGTATAATCATCAACTGGTAGGTCAATAAGTTTCCTCAAATAACACCGAAAGAAGTTTATCAATAAATTAATAGTGAGGCTAGGTCTTCTCAATTCCATTTTCAGTGAAGGTCCTGAGAGATTAAATCTAAAACTGTTTATTTAATTTTAATTAATGAGCAGTACAATATTTTGGTTTAAAATTCTTGCTGGCTAAATAAATTATTTAATTTATCCTGATATGAGACAATATAAAAAGAATTAACCTTTGATCATTTTGAAAAAGCATTAATTCCAATTCTGTTAATTCTGAGATATATATTTTAACTGCTGTAAGATTTTTGTGATCAGCAAAACATGGATAAGTGCCTTCAAACCGAGCTTCATGCCAATTTGATCTTATTTTGCATACATCTATAGAATCAAAATACCTAAAACATATTTTTCAATTATTTAGAATTGAAATATTTAATATATAAACAGTATATATATGAAAAAGGTGATTATTATAATTTATAATTTCATGTGGATAACCTGTGGCAGCATATAACGTACACCAGTGTATATCCCACATAAAATTGCAAAAATGGAGATAAAAGTTTGTATAACTTACCACACCGTAAATACTCAACTGACCTTGCACAGCCACATGTTGGTAAGGCAACATCAAACCACTGACTGAGAAATGGGAATCTCTTTGGGAAAACAGAAACAACTACAAGGGCCTACAGGAAACACGTAATCGAAGATACCATGGATGACACTTGCAGAAAATGTCATGTTGCACAAGAAACTATACAATATATCATAAGCAGATGTAAAAACCAAGCACAAACAGGCTGTTTATTCAGACATAAACAGGTAACTAAAATAATTCACCAGTATATAGCAAAGAAATATTTACTAGACACCACAAATACACCATATTCCACAAACTATCCTTGAAAATACAACGCTCAAACTAAATTTTGACAGAACAATTATAACAGATAAAAAGATCCATCACAATACACCGAATATTGTCCCCATTGACAAAGTGCAAAAAACTACCGCTATCATTGACATTTCTATACTAAATACACATAATTTACAAATTATTGATAGATACTGAACTTTTTCAAGAAGTAAAACACCTACAGAAAATGAATAAAGTCCATATCATACCAATAGTTCTCTCTGCCGCATGAGTTATCGCACATTTGTTAAATAAGAGCCTGAAGACAATAGACATTCACTCAAATTTTGATAGATCTTTACAAAAAGCTCCCATTCTGGCAACTTGTCATATTGTCAGAAATATTCTCTAAACTGTATAAGATTTTGTACTGGTCTCACGGGTGGGCCCAACAGCCAAGTTTGTGAGATTTGATATTGGACACAATCTGAGAACGATACACATTAAAAAATATTATTATTATGTTGAGTGTAGTGGATTATACTTGGTTGACATCGGTTGCTACGTACTACGCCATATCAGAGTCAAGGTATAGCAACCAAAACAAAACAAAAATGAAATAAGTGTTTCAGTGTATGTGTCTATATTCAAGAATATCCTAAAAATATGACATGTATTCAATGTAGTGGCCTTTGGGATGTATGTGTTTCTATTCAACTGTATTATTATTATGATTATTAATAGACAATAAAAAAGTTGTTTGATAAATTTATAATTACAATTGAAAAATTGATATTAAATTGAAATCCATATTGCTTTTAAATTACCTTTTAAATAAGATAGCTCATAGTTTATCCAAATGAAATTACAGTAATAAATATTTAGGTTATTATTAAAATTCATAATTCTCTCAATTTTAGATAAATTACAAAATTTATGTAAATTTTCATAAATTTCTATTTTTTTATACTTTTGCTTACATTCAATATCCATATATTTTATTTAATTTTTAATATAAAAGTAACTTTTCTTATATATGTTGTAAATACAGGAAATAATACTGTATAAATCACAATAACATAAATGTAAAATAAGTTTTAAAAGCATACTTCTTCTGCATTTATTCATGCAAAACATATTCACAATAGAATACAGATTTCAATTCAGAATTGACAGATGACAACACAATTTTAAAAAACTAAATAAAATAATATAATAAATTAATATTTCTTTATACAAGGTGATTTGAAATAAACATTTGAACACAATTAATTTTATATATTCCTGGATTACAATATATTTTTATATTGGATATATCAATACATGATTTGATTTGAATGCATTGACCTTATATTTCATTAGTAAAATAATCTTATTTGTGATTTTTGTTAAATTATTAATATCACTTCAATAAGTTCAGATTGGAAGTCTTCATTTATTTGTAAGTTGGCAATATTTTGGTTGTATGACTTATGACTTATTAAAGGTAAAAAGTATGATGTAGTACAGTACAGGGGCAAGCCACTACTAACTTGAAGTGAAAAGCATATATTTTAAATTAAATAAATTAATAAAAATATGATTAAAATCTGCAGCCCGGCATTCTGACAATTCCACAATAAATAATTGCTCGTTAAGTATTTAAATTTGGAAAGCTAGTAAGCATTCTACATAACCCTATTTTTTAATTAACTTAAATTCATATATAATTTTTGTTGTGATAACAAATCACAAAAATTTTGCCAGTGTGGTATTATGGCCACTTTTACTATACCCTGTGATCAAAATGTATTGGGTATTCAATAAAATGCAAGATTTAAATTTATTCATCAAAATTTATTCCGTTCCCTTCAAAGTAATCCTCTCCCACTACAATACACTAATGCAAACATTTTTTTCCAATCCTCGAAACATTAGTTAAAGTCGTTTTCATGAAATCCCTTCAGGACTCGCTGCAAATTTTGTTTCATGGCATCAATTGAGTGAAAATAGTGACACAAAGCAGATATTTTAGTCCAAGAAACAGGAAAAAGTCACACAATGACATATCAGGTGAATATTAAACTTGTGGAACCATATTATTGAGTTTTTGGCTAAAAATTAATGAATAACAAGAGCATTGTAAGCAGGTGCATTATCGTAATGCGAAATCTATGAGTTTTCTCACAACAAATCGGGTGATTTTCTACAAATTGCAAAACATTCAAATAATATTCTTTGTTGATAGTTTGGCAAGTTGGAAGGAATTGAAGAAAACAGTCAACATAACCTTGATTTTTGACAAACTTTGACATGGTCTTTTTGATGTTGCTTTACCTTTAGAGCACCATTCACTTGATTGTTGAGCTGTTTTAGTGTCAAAAGCATAGATCCACATTTCATCACATATTAAGAACAATTCGCCTTAAGAAAGCATCTCCTCGGCCACTTGAACGTTTTCGGAAATACTTCAATATTTTCGGAACAACTTGAGAAACGATGCATCACAAAACCCAAATAACCTTTCAAAATTGCTTGACAAGCTGCAAATGACACTTGAACATGTTCAATAATGCCCATAATTGTTAAATGCTGATCATTGAACACCAAATTTCTGATTCTAGCAACATGTTTTCATCGAAGTGGATAGTCTACAATAGTTTAGTTAATCTTCAATGCATTCTCTGCCTTCCTTGAACATCATATACCACTTAAAAGTTTGCTTTTGCTAGATTATTGTCACCAAAGGCTTCTCTGCAACATTTCCAACATTTTTGTAGTAGTACAGTAGAGCATAGATTATCCGACCCCCGATAAACCGTCACATCGGTTAACCGACCGTTCTAGTCGGCAAATTTCAAATGTCCGATAGTGATGTGGCATTACAATATTTCGCTATGTCTTGGCTACTTTAATATTATTTTTGTTAAATTTTTGCGTGTTTTAGCTGGCATCAACGTTTTCGGAAATACTTCACTCTCTCTCTCTCTCTCAACTTCGACATTTTGAAAAATTACCACTGTAATTTTTCAAAATGTCGAATGTAATTGAACAAAAAACGCAAAAATTCTTTACATGCAAAATAAGCATGTAAAGACGATAACATACGAATTGCTGCTAGATGTCAATGAAAGTTGTTCCAAATGACGAAAAAATTATAGCAATTCCCGATATTTTTTGAACACAGTAGTAAAAAGAATCCATAAAGAAGAATGTATTAAAAAAAATTTACTTCTCTATACATTGAAAATTGAAAATGATAAATAAAGCAAAACTCTATAATTCTTCTTGAGAATAGTTCTTTCGAATGTAAGGAATCAGATAATATCATATACATTCATTTAAATATTGCTTGAGCATTGATAATAAAATCTGATTTTCTAATTAGAGCTTGACTCAATTTTTCAGTCCTTGCAATCCAAACCAAAACTCTATCCTCAAATTTCTTTCTCTTAAAAAAACTTTTCATTGTGCAGATGTAGAGGAGTTATCACTGGTATAAAATCCACTATTGCCATTGATTGTCAAGTGAGAGAGAGAGAGTGAAGAAAGATTTATTATCCAAAATAAAAAACTTTTCAGAGAACTTTCACAATAACTTTCTACACTTTGTCTTTGCAAATTATCTCTTCATGACTGTTCTGTCTGGAATTGCCTGTTTTATTCAATGTTTGATGTGTTTTTCTTTTCAAACCCTTGTATTGTTATTTGAATTTTTCAGTTTAAGGAATATAGAGCGAATTGAAACAATGTCATTATCTTCATAGGTCTTCTTCAATCATTCCAACTTGGCTTTTGTTAGAATTTTTGCTTTTCTACCAGACACATTTTTCTGAATAGTAATAATCCAATCTCAAAACATTGGAGATTGAATAGGGAAAAAAATTGCAGAAAAATTTTAGAACTTTTTCATTATAATATTTCATACATTTCTGTCATTTACATAGCAATTTACTTGTCGGATTAATTTCGTATATGTTTGCATTAAAATATAATAATTCTGTATTTAGAATCTAGCATTAGAAATAGAAGTAAATCTACAAATTTTAAAATTTCTACTTATTTATCAAACCAGTAAATTTTACTGAAAATTTTTTTAATATCATATATTAATATTATTGAGTTATAAACACACAAATCAAAAATTTATAAAAACTTCAATGCAAAAATTAGTCTTGTTTATACAGCCTTACATACAAACAAGAGATTATGTTATGTAAAATAGCTTCTTTCACACTTTACTATAAGCAATTATCTACTTTAAGTGAGATTCAAAATAACCCTTAAGTATGTGATTTCTATATTCTAATAAATTGGGAAGCAAAATTGATAAAGAAATTTTAATGTTTTTAACAAGTTTACTATAGTTTAAAAAAATAAATAAATAAAATTTTTTAGAAGAGCTTTTTAAAAAGTTTGGAAGAATATTTGAAATTCAAATGAGTAAAAATAACAAAACTTTAATAATGAAAAAAAATAATATCTAAGTGAGTATTTGTTTTAATTAAAGATTAAACAAATGAGGAAAATTCTAATATGGTTTGAAAACCTTAGGAAATTTTATCATTTGCTGAAAGTGTAGAAAAAGTAGCCAAAAATTTTAAAAGAACTTAATACAGGGATGTCTCATTGATAACAATTTAAGTAAATAATTTATATATATTTTATGAAGTAAAAAATATCTTGATAAATAAAATAATATTCCCTAAATATTATAATGAAGAAAGGAAGAAAATTCCCAAAACACTTGGAAATTGATGAAATAATGATGATAAATAATAATAAAAAAAAAGCAAAATGTTAGACTGAATTGATGTACAGTACTTTTTTAGTCAATACGTAAAATAGCGTATATAAAAAAGTTGTCATTTCTATAACTACTAACTTCAATATATCCTCAAATGATATCCAAAAACTGCTTTCTTCGATATCGGGAGGCATTAATTTTTTCCTTAACTTAGAAGTCCACAGTCTTGAGTGAGTTGACCAGTTTCCTTTCCAAACATAATTAGCCCAAGGATTTCTTAAACATAACAATCTGTAAAATTCATAAAGTGATAAATAATTAATAAAAAATAAAGGATTTAAGCTGAAAAAAATTTTCTGTAGCATTTTAACTAATTTTAGTAAAAAAAAACTGTAGCAAAATTTTAGAAACTCATCCGTGAGGCTGCCCAGAACAGTACACAATACATTATTGTTTAAGCATTTGTTTACTCTCACAGATACTGTACAGATATGGTTATATTGGTAATACAGTGAACTGCATTACCAATATAACCATAAATCTAATGTTACAACCTTCAAGTATCATACATTATTGAACAATTCTTCTTGGTTTTGATTCACTCCAGGCAATGAATGCTGAATGAAAATCAAATTCCCATATGGGGGGTCCATTTATAGCGATGTTTAACAAGTTTCTGATATATTTTTACATCAAGACAGTTTCCAATTGGAGTTTTTGTTAATGTCATATCACCGAAATCTTTCAGGCTCAACAGTGTGCACTGAATATGAAAGAACATATTCAATTTTTTTTTTCAAATTGCAGCCCAATTATATTTTAATTAAAAAAATATTACATAAAATTATTTTTAATATTTATTATGTTTACTTAAAAGTTTTAACAGCTTTACAATTATAAGTAAACATATACCTTAATTACTTTTTTGGCAACACTAATTTGTTTAAACAAACATTTTCGACTCTTTTCACAGGTCTAATAAGAAGATTCGCACTGTTTAATAAGACAGTTTGAATCTTTTTGTTAAACCTGATGCAGACCTCTGAAAAGGGGCCAAAAACATTCTTTTATTGAAATTAAAGTGTTGTTGAAAATATAGTTAAGGTTCTGTTCAAGATAAATTAAATTCAGCTTATATAGAAGTATTCTTTAATCATAAAATGACTTTCTCATTATAACTAGCAAAGTTTTTGTTATGATTCACAAATGATGCTACAAAACGTTAAATTTTTAAATGCGTTAGGCGTGATTATATGTAAAAATAATTGTTCCCTCTAAATTTACTATTGTTTTGAGTTTTAAAAACTGATTTTTCAAGATGAATCAGTCTAGGCATTTGTTTGATTCTTCTTTCCCTTGAATAAGTACATGCAATTGTACTGTACATTTAGGAAAACCTGGCTCAAGTGAATGAATTCAAAACTTGGTTAACTCTTGATGATGATGATGATATTGATCCGTTTGTTGCATCATTTGCAAACCTTATTTAGTGTTAAATACGAAGGAATTACAACATTTACTAGGCATGCCTATTGTAAGAAAAATTAAAAAAGAAGTGCATCTTCTCATTACCTTCCTCCTCACCCGGTCGTCGTATCGGCCAACGAAAAATTTTCTAAGATGCGACTTTAGATGACTTGATGGGATAGATTTTTTTCTTATTATTAAAAGGGAACTGACTGTAATTTGTTTGGAAACTGTGTTGCAATATTAACTTTATCCGCAATAAGACTACAAATTTATTTTCTACTACACAATAAAAGCATGCGTATCTACATGTAAATGGAAAATTTTCGGGTTTCTTTCGAAAGATCGATTCTGGATTTCCCAATCACTTTCTATTCTTAAGCTTGATGTTTATTAATTAACGAATGCATTGTGCTTGTAGTGTAAATCGTTAATTTTTCCAAACTAAAATAAACTTTAGAAAGTATTCAAAAGAATCGGAATCGGAAGAAAGTTTGGTGTCGTTCCGTCACCAAATTGTAATTAAAACATCTTGAAAACGTTAGTTTTTCAGTGATGGGAAGATGCTTTAACCATTTCAAAAATGTTAGTTTTTTTAGCGAAATATGCCAAAAAAGTTGTCGCTAAATTTACATCCTTTTAACATTTTAGCGAAAATACTAACGACAGCTTAAACTCTGAAAGATACATTGAATTATAGAGGAAAAACCTTACATAACACAAATAACATTTGAAACTCTCTATTCACAACTCTGTGCTTTGTTGCTATCCTTTCAATTTTTCACTTTTTCTATTTACGGCTTTCCAATCCAAAAACGGTTTAATTGCTTTTGTTATCAAGTTATCAAAGGTGTATATACATTAATCTTGTGTAATTCTTGTAATTCTTACATATGCTTGTTCTATACGCCTTCCCTTTCTTTTCTATCCACATGCCAAAAAATTTATCCCTTCCCCAATGAATACTTCAGTTTTAATTTTAACCCTTCTCTTCTACACCTTTCTCTTTATAACCAGTATTATTTATTATAATAATGTCAATTTAGTTTTAATTTTAATAATAAGCACGTAATAATTTTCATTAAAATTTTTAATAAATCATATAATTAAAATATTAATTACAATTTATTTATCTAAATTATAAGTTGAATGTGAAGATGATCCTTTATTAAGAACTAAAAATATTAGTTCGCAATACAGAACAAATGCTGAAGAAATAAAAATGTTTATTATTTATTATACATATATTCCAGTTGTATTTATCTATCAGTTTCACTTTCTTTAGTATCTGTTTATATTCAAATATTCTTTTATTCTCACTTATCTTTAAATCAATGCAATTTACATTAAACTTAGTATAACAAATATAGTGTTAACATTTTTTAAAGTTCATGTTTTTAATTTATTATAACAGGAATAGGAAAAAAACAAGGAGCTATTTCTTCCCATTTTCTTTATTATAGCTACGTATAGCTATAATAATATATATTAATATTTATAGCTATTAGTGTAGCTACTGTGAGATACAAGGACTCTAGGACTCCCCCCGTTCCGCATACAGGATGGAAATGAAATGAAGAAAGATCTGTGAAATCCTTTTTTGTCTGTCCTGATGCGATTAAACTTATTCTAACTCGCAAATTTATCTTAACTTAAGAGTGGAAAAAGATGTATTCGAATCAACGGAAATTTTAGAAAGATTTAATTTAACTGTGAGTTGTCGATAGAGTTAGGCATTAATCAATTAAACGATAATTAGGAATATAGCTCTATATTTATTTAAACAAAACTATAGTTATCGTATATACACATTACATGGAAATTCAAAGTAAAACTCTGACAAGAAAAAAACAAAATGTTTAGTTTCGATATTAATACAAAGGAGGACACTTTCAAATCCTAACCTAACAAATTTATACAAAAAAACAGAGTTTACATAATATAATTATATTACCTATTATTCTTACATGTTCATCATAAAGAGTTGAGAGTTTTTGGGAACGATCCAAAGTAGAATACTAGGAAAGAGACAAGAGTATTGGTTAAAGCAAGGAAAGAGCGCCTTAGCACGAATAAGAGCGTGTTTGAAGGTGACTTTTCACCTTATATATAAAATTCCATCCAACAGAATTATTAGAAATAGCTGTCCATGCTTCCGCCACTTGACGGAAGTCATATGTCTCGCAGATAGAGAGAGATTGAGAGAGACATCGCACTCTAGCTCTTATTTCAAAGGAACTGAATGACTTTCCTCTAGAGCAGGGGTCACCAAAGTTTTTTCACAGCGGGCCAGATAACTGAAAGAATGACAAGTGCGGGCCGTATAACCGTTTTGTTCAATACAGAATACTGAATACACAAAAAATAAAGATAACTAGTATATTTATTTACCAATACACAAACACGATCTCCACAGCAAGCTCGTAATCGCTTTGTTAGAAACTTCATTGGAGGTACTTACACGAAAAGCGGTGTTATGTCCAATATCGCAAAATATCACCGAATTTTTTATTTTACTGATTTTCCTAAACATTGTATTATTGTCAGTTGCAAAAATCAGATTGGACCAACTTTGGCATTTTTACTTACACTTATTTTAATTTTTTCTACTTAGTAAGTTTATCTAGAATGTATGATATTTCTATATAAATAGTTATATTTTAGCTCATTTGTGTCACAGTGCAGTGGTGGGCTGGATGAACTGACCTCGCGGGCCGTAGTTTGGTGACCCCTATTGTAGCTTATAAGAGTTCCATTGTCCATTCAAATAAAATTTTATCTGTTGTCACAACCCATTATTTAAAATCTTATACATCTCACAATGCTATCAGTGACAGTTTGCAACCAAACTTTCTAAGAAGCATAGAAAATGCCTCAGAGATAACAGCAAGCTGAATACCGTCAGTTAAATTAATGGCTGGGGAACAAGACCGTACCTTGGAACTGTGCTACCTCAGTTTGTTAATGCACAGAATCGCCACACTTGTTTGGCACAACATGAGAACCATCCAGCGATGTGTGACACAATAGATGCAAGATCATCTGCAAACACATTGAAGGGCATGTGGATTGAACTGGCGCGCGACAGAGTGCACAGGCTGGCAGATTCACCAAACAGTCTGTTGGGTGAATTTGCCACAGCATGTGACGTTCGAAGCAGTCTGTTTCCGTCAATTGGTGCATCTGTGTCCACCCAAATCATTTGCAACAGCTTGCATGAAGTTGGACTGCATGCATTGCAACCAGCAACAAGGGTGCTAATAACCACTTGACACAGTGCTGCAAGCTTGGTGTCATTGTCATCACAACTGGACCATGAATGGCATCAGGTATTGTTTACAGATGAATCCTTCTTTTTTTCTGTGGAGGAATGAAAACTTTGGACAAGATTGGCAGTATCTTGGGAAACACTATGTGTCAGCTCTTTTTTCTGAGCATCGATCAACAGACAGCCCTGGTGCACATTTCTGGTACTCTGACAGCAAATCAGTACGTCACATGAATTATGGGCCTTGTGGTTCAGCCACAGGTGCAGACTGCACCCGACACGGTGTTCCAGTAAGACCATGCCCAACCACATGTCACCAGCCTGAACAGAATTCGCATCCATTCTTGGCCGGCAGCTTTGCTGGATCTCTCTCCCATCAAATACTTATGGGACTCGTCTGATATGAGGTGCAGCGGGGACCACCACCACATAACGTAGACAACATGTGCATTTCAGTGGACATAGTTTGGCAAGGGATTAATCACCTTAATTGATAATATGCCTGTGGGGGGCCATATTCATTGCTCAATAAACAGGTGTCTGTTGCATATGTTTCTCGCCTCTACTGCTCCTACAAAGCGTATGTGGCTATACACATTCCTTCATGGTGTTGCAATTTCACTTCTGAAGAGTATATTATTATGTACAGTTAAATAGAATAATAAAAATTAAAAGGAAGAAGAATAAGTAATAATGTAGATTTTGGAGATTAATTTATTAACAATAAGTAAATCTCAATATACGGTAATATTTTAGTCTTTAGTTACATATTCTTCTGTTTTAAATTCATATATTGTGCAATGAATTTAAAACTTCCTTTTTAACTAAATAACTAATCCTATTGAATAATTTACTATTAAATTTCATATCTTATGATCAAATATTACTTACAGTTCAAAATTAAATTCTCACAAGGAGCACCTGTTAGAACTTGTAGTCCATCAATAACCCTTCCAGATTCTAAAGCCTCATAACAACCATGTAATTTGGCAGCTGCTTTCTCAATTAATGAAACCCAAAGTTGTTTTCTTTTTGCCTATGAAAATTTCATGTATTTTAAAGTAATAATCGTTTACAAGTTTTAATGTTGAAGATGCTAATAATTCAGCTGATATAAATCAATATATTAACAATTATTGAAACTAATCTTTTAATTAAGTGAAAAAGAACAAACTTTTTAATATAATTTTAGAAAACTGTTCTTTTGAAATTTTATGAATATATTATTTGTAAAAAAAGTGTATGGATTGCCAAATTGATCGTGCCATTTCTTTCTATTATCATGAAGCAATCTAAATAAGAATTATCACCAATTATAATATATAATTTTAAAACGTAAAGAAAAACTACCATTGAATATTATATAAAAATTATATGTAAAAAATTAAATGTTTTCATTTCTAAATTCTTTAAAAATGTTAAATTTAAAGTTCACAAAAATAAGTTAATTGGTCATAATAAAATTTGCATCTTCAGAGCCACCAGAGAACAACAGGCCCTACAACAGAATACATATTGGGAACCCTATAACAAATTAAAAGATTATATTAAAGGAGGTAAATGAAAAAAAAAAAAAACATAGTATAAGGGACCCTATTTCCTTGAGTCCAGGACAATTTGCTCCCCTTGCCCTCCTATCAGTACTCCTGTGCTTCGTTATTTATAAAGATTTTGTGTACTTATGAGTTTAGTTATCTAAAGATAATTTTTTCTTCATTTTGTTTAAAGTTGATTTTTGACATAAAATACATCATATGTTAAAAAAATGTATTATTGAGAAAAAATAAAATACAAAGTTTAGTGTAAATAAACAAGAACAGCCTTTGGAAAAATAAACAGATTTTCTAAGGCTGATCTTGTGTTCAGTGACGGTGTAATAAGTCTAGGAATAAAGAAGCCAACATAGTGCTCACAAGTATATAGCAAGGCTAATCAAGAAGTGTATTATAGTAACTTTAAGTATTTGAAATTCTTTATTACGTAATTTATATTATTCATACTTAAAACAATATATATTCAATTTATAATTTTGAGATTACAACATTATTTTTCCAAGTAGTTCTGATAATGGAATTATAAATGTTTTGAAAACATTCATCTTTCTAAAATTAAAACATTTTTAAGAAGAATGTCTGAAATACATCATTAATTTTTGTTATTACTGGCTTAGATTATCCATATTGAATTAAATATATTTTAAAGATATATAACAACATAAATGTACGGAATATGTAATTTTCAAATGGAGATTAATATATTTAAACTACTGTATAAATTATTGGATTCACTTATATTATAATTATCAAACATACAATTTTTAAACTTACTTCTGAATATAGCAGAAATCCATTGGCATCACACGGAAGCAAGTCATCAATTACAACTAATTTCCAATAACCATTTTTATATAGCTGAAATTTATAGGCTCCTTCTGGGCATATATCTTTTGTAACGATAACTCTTTCTAATAGCTGCGGCTGTTTAACTAATACAGCCAAAGCACTCATAAGCCAACAATCTCCAAGAGAACCTATGCAAAATTTTAAAAAATAAATAAGAATTATATGTATGCCTATTTATAGTGTAATTTTTATTATTTATAAACTAAATTAATAAATTAAATCATTGATCAAACCAATAAAAATATTTATTAAGTCATTTTATCTCCTTCAAAAACAATTAGAATATACAGTACAACTTTAACAATGATGTTGTTAATACATAACATTATGTATTGACAACATCATTGCTTCGCAGTATGAGGGTATAAAAACGACTGACAAAGGAACTCTGGTTCTTTGTCTGGCCAGTGTCTTGTGTAGAAGTGCAATAAAGACAATTGTAAGAAGTCATAAACTTGTTCTTATTTACAGGATACATTAATTAAACATACAATAAAAAATTCAATCTTACTGTAATATTGAGAAAGGGCTATGCATGGTATTACCTTGTACTATATCTGAAGCTTCTAATGGATATCGAATCATAACCCAATCTATTTCAGATTCAGCATGAGAAGATTTTATTTTACAAGGTCTGAGCCATTGGCATTCTACTTTATTAATTTTCGGATCATAATACAAGGATTTTGAATCTGGTGGAAAGCTGTTATCAATGAACTTTCTTTTACGCTATAAAATTGTAATAAATAAACAAGAATATAACAGTTTTAAAAACATTTTTATAAATGAAATAATAATAATAATACTAAATAAAATTGTATAACAGTAAAACAGTAAAACAGTAAAACAAATTATACATTTGCATAATATATTTTTTGAAATTTTTTAATGAAAAGTTGTAAAGAATTCGTAGATATCTATTCATCGATTTATTGATCAGACAAAATAGTATACCAAATTATTTTTTGCGTGATTGTTATGATCCCAGAAAATCCATGTAAAGAAATTGCGTACAGAAAGATACTGTTTCCATATAAAAATAGAAGAATGGTCCCAGACTAATGCCGGCAAACACTGGAAATTCTCCAAATCAGTTGATCGGTTTTGAATATCAGACGCTAAACCAGTTTAAATACAGTACAAAAACTTGTTTGAATACAGTAGAATTACTGTTTTACTACCAGTAATATTAATAAAGTACTACAGTAAATATTACAGCCACAAATATGTCTGTATCACATATTATTCCTGCCAAAAGAGGTCAGAGTCTACCTGATATCGGTAAATGCTAGAGCCTAAGATATTTAACACATAGCGTTTGCAAAGTTTATTGTTTTAAAATTAAATCACACTGGGTTTTACATTAATTTTAATTCCTCTTAACTGTTTATTAGAAAATCTTATAAACTGTATATTATATATATTCAGCAAACGAATTGATTTTCAGCATCAACTTTGTGTACTAATGTATGTCAGCAAGTAGCTTGTTGATGGCAATATATTTGAAATCATATAAACAGTTTTACTTCTTTTATAAAGATGACTACTTTCTAGTAGTATTAAATTATTACTAAAAAGTATTAAAGATATTGTTTTAATTTAATTATTTAAAACTTTCATTAAATTTTGGAAATAATTCAGTACTGCGAAGAGTAATTTTTGAAAAGCAATATCTATATCCTGTGAATAATCAAGATTATTTTAATTTTTTTTCTAATATAGGGATGGCTTAAAACCCTAGTAAATGATGCCTAGCAGAGATGAAATTTTGGCAAAAATTTTACTTAAGGGCAATCGGCCCACCGAGTGGATAAAATCACTAAATCTCAGTTCGCGCTTCGCAAACGGACTGGCAATGTGGACTTTTCCGGGGGTTTTTTTCCAGTTTTTAATACTCAATAAGGACCAGTTTCTTATAAAGACCTCCGGGGAGGCATCGCCCACGTGTCGCGTTGGCGTATAGAAACAAACTTAAGGATAATCATTAAAATCATTTTGCTTGATCGATAATATGGTTAAATATTTTCATTTGAAACTGTCTAAAATCATTTAACAAAATAAACGAACATTTTTAGGAATATTAGCCTATATATAAACACTGTTCGAAGATTACACGCTTTTATTAATTAACTAAATAAACAAATTAAGAAATATAAAGCATACATACATTCATAATACTCAGACACTAAGCATAAGTAATAAGTTGAATAAAATGTATTGTTGTTATTGTTATATTGATAATTTCTAATAATTTACTACATTGTTCAAAAACAAATAGTTTTAACAATGCGCGACGTCAGAGACAGTTATGACGTCGGCCTAGAAGTTTATGTAAAGCAAAAATGCGTGTGAATATAGAAAACTAATTTTTTTTTTTTAAGACAAAATAAATTTACCCTCGTGCTTTATTATACGGCCATTCTAGAAGGATCCGGAATCGATTCCAGGAGAGCAACTTCTAACGAATATTTCATCGGCGGTCTGTCCCGAATATGTCGAGTCCCATTCCCTACCACCTAGCCCCTCCCCCTTTGTGAGTATGGCCAAATCCCACGAAAGGTACGAGAAAATACTTTAATCTGGCCGAATCCATAAACGACTTGCTAAAAGAGGAACTCTTAGTCCCCACGGGGCGGAAAGAGTTTAAAAAAGACTGATTTATGGAATTATAGAGTTATGTGATAAACTTTTCCTAATTTTTTAAATATAGTACCAAAATAATACATAGTTGTGTAAGATGATTTATTATTATATACGTTCAACTCATATTGTCAATCTTATAATTGAGATGGATAGATGATGATTATAATAATAATAATAATAAGCGCAGAGCCCAAACGCTTGCGAGTTGATAGTTGAAATTTTGGTACACAGGATACACCATGAGAATGTTCACTAGGAAGGGGATTTTCAAAATTTCCCTCCCCCGCGGGGAGAAAAAGAGGGTTAATTAATGATTACCCTGAACTCGAATTCCGTAGTATTTTAAATGCGGTTTTTTGCGTTTTTGCGAAAAATCGAATAGGCTATATTTTTAGATCCATCTAAAAATTCTCTAATTAGTCTCGAAAGAGGGTGAACCAAATTTCTGCACCCGGTGAAAACGGATAAGATCGGCTATAATCTAAAAATCTTAATCTTCGGTATCGTTACTTTTTGCCCGAGAATCGCCAGGCTCATCTGCTAGTTTACAATATAACTTGAAGCTTTCGTAGACTATTTTATATCAAAGTTTTATCCTTATAAATTAATTGTATAAATTATTAATGGACCGATATCATTTTCTAAGAATTTAAGATATTTTTAATGAATTTACTGAAAAAATATATTTTTTAGTAAATTCATTAAGTAGCTTCTCAAAATTTTTCTCAAAATCATTAACCAATTAACATAAGATTTTAGTACTTAGATGTAACGAATAGAGTAAGGTTTGAAAGAAATAGTGAAAGAATGAAATCGACGGTAATAATATTTGCATAATTTAGCCACGAAAATGAAAAATAAATACAGTAGAGCGTCGTTTATCCGAAAGCTGGTTATCGGAAACGTCCGTTATCCGAAAGCATTCCAGTCAGCAAATTTAAATTTTCGCTAGTGCTGTGGCGCTGCAATCTTCGGCTATTTCTCGGGCTACTCAAATATTTTACGTTTTTGATACTAAATTAACAACTGAAGTATAATTTTTTATTGTTTTTATATTTTTCAATAAATTTATTTTGTTTGTACAAAATAAAAAAATAATTTTTTACGATACAATAGTCTTCGCTAGGCTTAACATCGACGAAAATACAACGCGAAGTGACACGCAATGGAGAGAAATTTCAACATGGGATAAATTAATATATATTTTTGTACATGACTCGTTATCCGAAAAATAAGTTATCCGAACCACCCCAGTCCCCAATTGATTCGGATAAACGACGCTCTACTGTACATATATGTGGAGAGCGAAACGCCATCTGCTGGCGAGACGACGAGAGGAGGACGAGACGAGACTTCGCGAGAGGAGACGACGGTTGAAGAAGAACGCGCGAAAAGACGAAAAAGAAGTCCTACATTTGTTTTTTATAATAATCACAGTATTTTTTATGTAATTTGTATTCCTTAAAAGGTTCCTGTTATCCAAATCTTTCTTACCTCAATTAAAGTTTTTCAAAAGGCAAAGAAAAGTCTCACAGAAGTGGGGACCCGTCCGGGATAGGAATAGGCTCGGATGTGGATTAGGCTTAAGTCGAGGAGATTCGACGGACTGCGCTTTGGTTTTGTGAGTACTCTGGACATTTACGGACATTTCTGTTTTTGTGAAAATTTCGACGTTGGAGAGTCCGAATACATCGGCATTCCGGAAGGACTTCGACTTACGTTTCGGCAAACCGTGAGTAGTTTTAAAATTCTACTTTTAAGATGGAGACGCTCGTAGAAATTATCGGCGAAACACTAAAGTCGGCCTCGACAAGTTCAATAAAATTGTTGCATCAACTTGTATTCGAAGAGGTTGGAGATAGGAATAACAGAAAAAGATTAAGAACCTTTGGTGGATTCAATTTT
>NW_019385010.1:228301-265535 GCF_000671375.1 Centruroides sculpturatus | reverse complement strand
TACAGTAGAGCGTCGTTTATCCGAAAGCTGGTTATCCGAAACGTCCGTTATCTGAAAGCATTCCAGTCAGCAAATTTAAATTTTCGCTAGTGCTGTGGCGCTGCAATCTTCGGCTATTTCTCGGGCTACTCAAATATTTTACGTTTTTGATACTAAATTAACATCTGAAGTATAATTTTTTATTGTTTTTATATTTTTCAATAAATTTATTTTGTTTGTACAAAATAAAAAAATAATTTTTTACGATACAATAGTCTTCGCTAGGCTTAACATCGACGAAAATACAACGCGAAGTGACACGCAATGGAGAGAAATTTCAACATGGGATAAATTAATATATATTTTTGTACATGACTCGTTATCCGAAAAATAAGTTATCCGAACCACCCCAGTCCCCAATTGATTCGGATAAACGACGCTCTACTGTACATATATGTGGAGAGCGAAACGCCATCTGCTGGCGAGACGACGAGAGGAGGACGAGACGAGACTTCGCGAGAGGAGACGACGGTTGAAGAAGAACGCGCGAAAAGACGAAAAAGAAGTCCTACATTTGTTTTTTATAATAATCACAGTATTTTTTATGTAATTTGTATTCCTTAAAAGGTTCCTGTTATCCAAATCTTTCTTACCTCAATTAAAGTTTTTCAAAAGGCAAAGAAAAGTCTCACAGAAGTGGGGACCCGTCCGGGATAGGAATAGGCTCGGATGTGGATTAGGCTTAAGTCGAGGAGATTCGACGGACTGCGCTTTGGTTTTGTGAGTACTCTGGACATTTACGGACATTTCTGTTTTTGTGAAAATTTCGACGTTGGAGATTCCGAATACATCGGCATTCCGGAAGGACTTCGACTTACGTTTCGGCAAACCGTGAGTAGTTTTAAAATTCTACTTTTAAGATGGCGACGCTCGTAGAAATTATCGGCGAAACACTAAAGTCGGCCTCGACAAGTTCAATAAAATTGTTGCATCAACTTGTATTCGAAGAGGTTGGAGATAGGAATAACAGAAAAAGATTAAGAACCTTTGGTGGATTCAATTTTCCATCCAAAGAGGACGAAAACCTAAAAAAGAAAGTGCAATATATTAATGAGAACTTTCGATTAAACGACCTAGTTGTTTTGTGCAACTTATTAAATGTTCAATATGACGGTAATAAAGACGAAATCGTCGAAAGGCTTGTTCTTTCTCTTTCTGATTTAAAATCATTACAATCAAATCTGATCTTGGCAGATGTTGATACCGAAGACGAAGATGTATTAGAAGTTCAAACTGTTGCCGATGATCCACCTAGCAATAATTGTCTGCGTGTTTCGGATATGACTAAACTTTCCATTAACTTTCATGACGTGAAAAACGTAATCAAACCTTTCGATGGTAGTGAATATTGTTCTATCGATAAATGGCTGGTTGCATTCGAAGACTTTGCTAAAATGATGACTTGGTCTGATTTACATAAATTTATATTTGCAAAACAATCCTTAACAGGGTTAGCGAAATTATTCGTTGAAAGTCAAAGCGGTATTAATTCCTGGGATAAATTGAAATCGGAATTAAAAGCGGAATTTGGTAGTAAATATAACTCAGCGCGATTCACGGTATGTTGGCTAAACGCCAAATGCTCCCCAATGAATCCGTGCAAGAATATTTCTTTAAAATGCAAGAACTCGCTAGTCATGGAAAAATTGAGCCTGACGGGTTGATCGAATATGTTATTGCTGGTATACGCGACATACCCAGTAACAAAGCGATGTTATACGGAACAGATAATTTGACAAAATTTCGTGAAAAGTTGAGTATATGAGAAGATCCGGTCTACATATTCTCGTTCGTTTCAGTGTAAACCGAATCTACCTACAGAGCATCGAAAACCCCAGCCTTATCGAAATAAGCATGACAGTAAAACTCTCAAATGTTTTAATTGTAATGAAATTGGTCACATTTCGAATAATTGCTCGTATAAGTCCGAAGGCATTAGATGTTTTAAGTGCAAAAAATTCGGCCATAAAGCTAACGCTTGTCCTCAAAAAGAAGTAAACAAAATGGAACTAAGTCATTTCTCTAGATGTAACAACAAAATTGAAACGGATGTTGAAATCCTAGGTGCAAAAACAAAAGGACTCATCGACACCTGGTCGGAAATAACGATGATACCAAGACATTTTTATGATAAAGTAGGGACTCCGAAATTAAACTCAGATGAGCATCTTTAATTGGATTAGATGGGAATAGTAGTTCTCCGTTAGGTTTCTTCGAAAGTGAAATAAAGATTGACGAATACTCTCTTCCTGCAGAGGTTCTACCACGTAAATATTTGCAGGTGATCTATGTAATTCTATAATAATGGGAATAGACGTTCTGAATAAACTGAACTTCTCTATAACAAACTACGGATTCAAAGTCATGGGGAAACGAAGTCAAAATACTATTCGTGTTAATTATACTCGAATTTTTGTTCCCGATGGAAAGTCTGCGGCTGAATCAACACTCGTTAGATCAGATGACGCCTCTAGAAAAGAGCAGACGTTCCTTTCGCATTCCATTGAGTGGGGAGAGGGAAACGGTTTTCAAGACACTAAATCACTTGGTGAGCGCCCACCCCTTGTGGTTAGTGACACAAACGATTTCGGCAGAAATAAAAAAAAGTTTACTTCCAAATCTGATACATTTTCGTGTAAGCCGTGCAGTGAAAGCAAAAAAATGCAATCAAGTGCAGATATGGGCAGATTAAACCGTTTTAACCATGTTTCGTTCACCAACGACAGGGAGTATGATTTAACGGATCCCTCAGAAGTTGAGAACGAAAAAACATGCTTTTTAGGTGAATTGACAGATGCGACAGATTGTTGTCATATAGATTTAAGTCACATTCTGGATAGAAAGCAACGACATAATTTGATGGAATTAATTACTGTACAACGTATGAGCCAAATAAGGTTAAGGATACCGGATTGAAGATGCAAATTATTTTAACTGACGAAATTCCCATTAGTCATCGCCCACGTAGAATGTTATTCGAAGAACAAAAAATAGAAGACCAGATCCAAGAATGGTTGGACGGTGGCATAATCAAACCTAGCTGTTCAGATTATGCTGCGCCAATAGTTTTAAGCAAAAAGAAAAATGGCAAAATTAGACTCTGCGTGGACTTTAGAAAGTTGAATCGGAAAACGGACAGAGATCACTTCCCCTCGCCTTTGATTTAGGATGTGATAGATCGTTTGGAACAATCAAAAGTGTTCACGTCGCTCGATTTAAAAAATGGATTTTTCCATGTTGACATTGATGAGAAATGTAGAAATTATACCTCTTTCGTTACACACGAGGGCCAGTATGAATTTCTAAAGGTTCCTTTTGGCTTGTGTAATAGTCCAAGTGTATTTCAACGTTATATTTACCATGTGTTTAGACCATTGTTACAAGATAAAACTGTAGTAATTTATATGGATGATACCCTAATACCGTCATCAAATGCACAGGAAGGTTTAGAAAAATTGAAGCGTGTACTAAAAGTAGCTTCAGAATATGGGTTGGAACTTAATTTCGAAAAATGTCAATTCTTAAAGAACGAAGTAGAATTTCTCGGCTATGTCATCAAAGACGGAACAATTAGACCTTCTCCGACTAAAACAGCAGCCGTTCAAAAGTTTCCACAACCCAAAACCGTAAAACATGTTCAAAGCTTTCTAGGACTCGCGGGTTATTTTAGGAAATTCATTCCCCACTATTCGAAGATAGCAAAACCCTTAAGCGATTTGCTTAGAGATGGCGTAAAATTCAAATTCGGTCCGGAACAACTAGAAGCATTTCAAACATTGAAGGACATACTATCACGAAGTCCAGTTCTCCATATTTTCAAGCATGGCGCTCCATTAGAATTACATACGGATGCAAGTTGCCTCGGGTTCGGAGCAGTTTTGCTACAACAAGCTGACAACGGAAAGTATTACCCAATCAATTATATGAGTAGGAAAACATCACCTCAGCAAGAAAAATATAACAGTTACGAGTTAGAAGTACTCGCGGTAATTTAGGGCTTGAAAAAATTTCGAAACTATTTGTTGGGTTCCAAATTTAAAATAATTACGGACTGTGCTGCGTTCCAACGAACACTCCGAAAGAAGGAGCTTACTCCAAAACTAGCAAGATGGTCTTTATTACTTGACGAATTTGACTATGAAGTTGTCCATAGGAAAGGCAGCCAGATGAAGCATGTGGACGCACTAAGCCGAAATGCAGTTTTACTAATTACGCGTTCTTCCGACGAAATAACAACAAGAATTGTTTCTGCACAAGATACTGATGAGGATATAAAAGCGCCTAAGGATTCAGTGGGAAAAGGAGAGACAAATGATTATGTACTGAAAAATAACGTTTTATATAAATACGAAAACGGACTAGAACTGTACGTTGTACCCAAATCGATGCAAACTGACATAATCAAACACGTACATCGAAAAGGTCATTTTGCAGCGGCGAAGACGGAGGATCTTCTAAAATGCAATTTTTATATCCCAAACGCTAGAAAACACATAGAAAATGTCATACTGAATTGCGTCGACTGCATACTATATAATAGGGAAAAGGGGGAAAGGTGAAGGCCTATTAAATCCCATACCAAAAGGGGACAGTCCTTTGAGCACATACCATGTAGATTTTCTCGGACCACTACCCTCAACGAACAAATACTACCAGCACATATTCACGGTAGTAGATAGTTTTGGGTAAGTTTGTGTGGTTTTACCCCGTTAAGTCAACAACTACACGAGATGCTTTGGATAAGCTGAGGATCCAACAAGCAGTATTTGGAAACCCGTATCGTATTGTCACGGATCGTGGAACCGCTTTTACTTCCAAAGAATTTAACGATTATTGCACCAACGAGATGATTGAGCACATTACGATTGCCACAGGTATTCCTAGGGGAAATGGACAGATAGAACGTATGCATAGCATCTTGATCCCCGTTTTGGCGAAACTCGCGCAAGAAGACGCTACAAAGTGGTACAAATATGTTTCGGACGTCCAAAGAATCAACAGTACGCCAACGCGTAGTACGAGATATACACCTTTTGAAATTTTGGTCGGTACCAAAATGAAAAATAAAGAAGACCTGAGAATAAAAGAGATTTTGGAAGAAGAATTTTTAAATTGTACGATGCAAGATAGAGACAAGATTCGAGAAGATGCCAAACAAAACATCTTGAAACTACAGATGGAAAATCGTAAATCCTACAATAAGAAAAGAAAACCAGCTCCCAAATATCAGGTCAACGACCTTGTTGCCATTCAGAGAACCCAGTATGGGACAGATCTCAAACTAAGACCTAAGTTTTTCGGACCTTACAAGGTTACCTCGACGATGCCTAGGAACAGATATGCGGTTGAGAAAATTGGTCATCATGAAGGGCCCAATGTGACTGTTACTGCAGCTGACCACATGAAGCCATGGCTCATTGATCTTGATTGACGTCAAGAACTTTTCCAGAACATTTCTAATCGTGTTTTCTCTTTTTGTTCTTATGTTTGTGTGTGTGTGTGTGTGTGTGTGTGTGTGTGTGTGTGTGTGTTATTTTTTAGTTTTCCAGTAATCTCTCCGATGACGGAGTGATCTGCAGGATGGCCGAGCTGTGGAGAGCGAAACGCCATCTGCCGGCGAGACGACGAGAGCGGGACGAGACGCGACTTCGCGAGAGGAGACGACGGTTGAAGAAGAACACGCGAAAAGACGAAAGACGAAAAAGAAGTCCTACATTTGTTTTTTACAATAATCACAATATTCTTATGTAATTTGTATTCCTTAAAACGTCCCTGTTATCCAAATCTTTCTTATCTCAAAGTTTTTCAAAAGGCAAAGAAAAGTCTTGCATATATTTCAACTAGCAGGTGGGCCCGGCGTTGCTCGGGCAAAAGTAACGATGGCGAAGATTAAGATTATTACGTTATAGTCAACCTTACCCGTTTTCATAGAATGCAAAAATTGGATCCCCCGTTTCCAGACTAATTAGAGAATTTTTACATGAGTCTAAAAATATCTTCAATTTCCTGCAAAAACGAAAACCAACTGCACTTTCTCTTAAAACGTCGCTTTCTCTTAACAATTCCATTGTTACGTAACACGTCCATTGTTGACACTTCCATTGTTAACACTTTCATTGTTACTTAACACTTCTATTGTTGATGGAAGTGTTAAGCTTAATCCTGTCCCTCTCTCCCCAGAGGGGGCATTACGAAAAATCCCTTCTTAGTGTGCGTTTTCGTGACGTACCCTAACTGTGTACCAAATTTCAGCTTCCAACTCCTAACCGTTTGGGCTCTGCGCTGATTATTATTATTATCAACTCGTCTCGATTATATATATAGATATAAAGATTGTTATAATGAAAAATTAATTTCCAATGAGTTGATAATTATTAAAAACCACAAAATTAAAACAATTAGTAAAAAAATCCGTTATAAAGTTTCCTATTATCGGTTCCTGTAAGAAAGATTAAAAACAGTATTTAATAAAATTTTAAATATTTTTTTTCATTCTCAAAAATTACTTCATTTATCTGATCTGTATGCTTTAAAAGTATATGTCGGTTGAGAGAATTTTCGTGTTTATATGTCTTTATTACAAAAAGTGCGTCGATAGTTTCTATCCTGTGAATGAACGATAAAGTGTTCTAAATAGTAAGATCTAAATCGAAATTCTTTTCCACATTCTTCGAATACATACATCATCTGCTTTTAAAAAATTCGTTGAGTAAAAATAACTTAAATATAAATCCTCTACAGAAACATAAATTTCTGTAATATGTTAAAATCTTATAGTAAAATGTATAATATGTACACTATTTCTGAACCGAGATTAAAATTGAAAGTTTCTTGAACTTTTAATAATACACTTTGCCAAATTACAAATGTATTTCACAAAATAAATAAAGATTTTACTTACCATTGTGATTTTAATTTTGATGGGGAGGGGAAAACAAATAAAACTTATTTCGATTAAAGAAAAAAACAATAGACAAGAATAATGTTATGCTTTTAAATAAAAATTACATACTTTCTTACTACGTTTATTTCTATGTAATAATAAAAATACATATATACACAGTCTTGCGTTTTTATTAGTCATGTTTTTTTCGTTTGTAGGGGTTAAAGAATCTGTCTAATGTCGATTGCTTTTCTCTCTTCTTCAGGATTTTTCGGAAGTAATTAATAGCATTGTATTTGTAGAGATCCTCAAACCTATTAACCTCAACCTGGTTTGGATGCCATTCTAAGACCGTTGTTCTGACATCCTCCTATTACTACAAAAGATCTTTAATAGCAGATATCGGCATCAATTCTCTTTTTCAGAAGTAAACATATTTTGCTGAGTTTCTTGGTGTTCTTCGTTTAAGAGTTCTTGGCGTTCTTCTGTCGTCAAATCAGTTTCAGATTACATTATGAGCTCTTCAATGTTCTTTATTTCTCAGATGTGATTTTTGTTACTCGTTAAGCTGCTTGAATCTTCTTGATTATACAGTATCTTTCTTAGATATGATTGAACTGGCCTACTGTAGACCTGTTCGAGTCATACTGCCCAGCAACATCAGACATCCGCACACTCTCTATCTTTGCTATTATACTCTCACCTTTCGATAATAAAATCGACGCAAAAGTTAACGAGTGCCCGCCCGACAGTCTCGCGAATACTATAAAAGGATTGTTTCTGTCAGAAAAATAAAAGGCTGGAATTACAAGGGAGAGTTTCAAAGTTCGGAGGAATACTATCCTATCAGTATATATCGGGTTGAGCGTCGATAACGACGTCTCCTGCGCTCTGAAAAGTTTCGAATTGTTGGCTGAAGACAAGGGAAGACCAATAGGTATTTATTATTTTACATCGCTTCTTCTTGTATTTGTTCTGTGAGAGGTGTACGTTGTCCGAACATAAAAATCTTTCGCGAAAGTGTCCGTTAACTGATCACCCAATGTATATACGTTTATCATTTTTAGATATAAATATACATATAAACTAATGACCAATATAATACTAAACTTGTTTAAACTATTCTAAAATTTAAACAATATGACTGTCATATTTTATGTATTTAAAACTAAAAATTTATACTTTTTCAGTAATATTCATATGTATATTTATAAATAGCAATTTAAATCCTCCTTAATTTTAGATGACACGAAAATGTTGTGTGCCTGGTTGTACTGTACGTCTAATTATGGTACACGGAAGGAATAGGCCTAACTAATGTTTTCAGTTTTCCCAAAGATCCTGTTCGATGTAAACAATGGGTTAAAGCGATACATAGAAAAGATTTCGAACCGAGTATTAATTCTGTAGTTTGCATACATCATTATCATTTTGATGAACAGTTTATTATTAGAGAACATAGTGCAGTGCGTGATGATGGTACTGTTCTCACTATTCGACGTAAACATCCTAGTCTAATAAAAGGATGCATTTCCTGCAAAATTTCCAAATCAGCCATCATACTTATCTTCTTTAGTTCCAACAAAAAGACGCAATCCATAAGAAAGATCAGCTGAATTGCTTGAAAGAAGAAAAAGGCATAAAAATTGGTTATCTACAGATAAGGTTAATTTTAAGGAGTTAGAAAAAATTGAAAGGAAAAGAATTCCTGTAGATTGGATTACAATACCATCTGAAATGGATTTATTACAATATATTTCTTTTTTTTTAAAAAAATACGTGTTACACAATATTATTGGGATAAAAATTATGGAAGATTTATCTATTGAAATATGGCAAAATGAAATTTCAATTGCTCTATCAAAATTTATGTGGATATTAAGTGATTTATGGAACAAGTTTGATTGTTTAATAAGTCATTTGAATTCATATAAGTTAGATATAAGTGATAAATTGTAATATGTATACATTTTAATTACTGAATGTCTGTAATCTGATCCAAATCTCAGTCTTTCAATGAAATTAATTTTTATTTGTAAACAAAGAAATATTCTTACAATGAAAGTGCCAAAATACTTATCAGAAACACTGAAACGATAAAGGGCGTAGCGTGGCGAAAATAAGCTATGATAAACGACTCAAAATTTCTTTATTACGTACACTGCAAAGAAAAAGAACCCGAGATAGACTTCGAGAGAGGAAAGCGGATGACTTTGAAAAACAATACCAACAAAATGTTACTTACACCTGAAAGTCCACAAGATATTCGTAACAGAATTCTTCTAATTACTCGTATTATGTACGATTTATAAACGGTTTTATTTAAGAAAAATATAATAATATAAAAATCAAAATGATTATGCTTTTTGCATTATTAACTGGATATAAAATTAACAAAATTATATATAATAAGTATACAGGTATATTTACTATTTAACTCAAAATTTCAATAAAAACTAAAAACTGAACAAAAATTAATAACCTTAATAGTAAAAATACTTTCATATCTCAGTTCCTACGTAAGAGTTTTTGTTGTTTATTATTTATTTATTTATAGATCTTAATTGAATTTCTGCGAATTTCGAGAAAATCACTTGAAATAAAAGAAATAAAAAATTTAATGGTAAATGTGAAATATTGAGAGATTGGCATCTTCGGTTTTCTGTACTACGCAAGTTCCTCTTACTGTAATCTTTCTTTCTTTTATTTTTATATTAAATTTGTTCTGTTTATTTAAATGTTTATAACTCGTATATCGCCGACCTCACGGACCTTCGACTACGAACCCTCTGTTACGCCATTCATTGACACGGTGAGCGGTCATCACCCGACCGTCGTCAGAGCATGGGTTAAGCCTGGCGACTTAACCCCCAATTCCTCACAGTTTCGTTTTAAAAGAAATTAATAAATACTTCTTTGCCTGAGTAATTCTACGTGACTGTAGAGCGCGACTGCAAAATTACATAAGGCGTCCGGTACAGTACAAAACGTGATTAACATTTCATGATAATATAGTCTAAAAATAACATGAAAAATATTTCTTTATTCTTATACTAGCAGACCCTGCCACGCCTTGTGGCTCAAAATGTATCTATTATAAATGTATAACACTTCCCCCGTGGGGGAAAATTTTTCGAAAAATTTTTTTTTAGTGTACATTCTCTTGACATACCCTATTAAAACGCAATCAAAAACGCAAAAACCCGCATCTAAAATAGTGTAAATAGAAGCAGAGTTCTTTACGGTAAGCCTTCCCCGTAAGGCTTACCGTAAAGAACTGTCCATCCCCCATGTTTAACGGAATAATATACATCCTATGTCCACCCTGAAGTTCCATTCTAAATATTGGTAAAAAAGTTTTTGAAATCGGATGAGTAGTTTCGGAGATTACCTGCTGCATACAAACTAACATACATACATACATACAAGCATTATCTCTTTATAATATTAGTATAGATAAAAAGTGACATAAACTTTTGTATTATTTTATTTTTTTAATTTAATAAAACGCAACAAAGAATATTATTGTCGAATTTTATTGTTAGTGTTCCATTGTTGAAAACATTCGATTCAGAGGTGGAAAATGAATTCAGGTGAGATTTCGGTGCATTTGCTAGCGGGATGTTTGGTATGTAGCGCAGTCACCTGAGGAGAAAGCACCGAGTATACCTTGACAAACATCGATGTTCAGATATGTTCGTGACACACGCTTGCCTTCTGAATATCTTGCTAGCAATGAGACCTTGGAGACTTTCACTCGCGATTGTTTACTGTTATTGCGTTGTTGCGAGGTATTAAATGTCGCCCAAGTGAAGAGATAAAGCGAGATTTCGGTGCATTTGCTAGCGACATGTTTGTTGTCACAATATTATGGATTACCAATATAACAGGATAGGAAAATTCGTTCATTCTAACAGACTTCCATTACTAAAGACTATTTTTCAGGTCCTGCAGACCACTGTCCTTCCATTACTACGAATTTTTCAGTTTCCAATTTATTTTGTCACAGTCATCGTTTGATTTATTTTGTCATAGTAGAAGTTTTATTTATTTTATATTATTTTTGTATTTATTTCATATCTCAGTTCCTACGTAAGAGTTTTTGTTGTTTATTATTTATTTATTTATAGATCTTAATTGAATTTCTGCGAATTTCGAGAAAATCACTTGAAATAAAAGAAATAAAAAATTTAATGGTAAATGTGAAATATTGAGAGATTGGCATCTTCGGTTTTCTGTACTACGCAAGTTCCTCTTACTGTAATCTTTCTTTCTTTTATTTTTATATTAAATTTGTTCTGTTTATTTAAATGTTTATAACTCGTATATCGCCGACCTCACGGACCTTCGACTACGAACCCTCTGTTACGCCATTCATTGACACGGTGAGCGGTCATCACCCGACCGTCGTCAGAGCATGGGTTAAGCCTGGCGACTTAACCCCCAATTCCTCACAGTTTCGTTTTAAAAGAAATTAATAAATACTTCTTTGCCTGAGTAATTCTACGTGACTGTAGAGCGCGACTGCAAAATTACATAAGGCGTCCGGTACAGTACAAAACGTGATTAACATTTCATGATAATATAGTCTAAAAATAACATGAAAAATATTTCTTTATTCTTATACTAGCAGACCCTGCCACGCCTTGTGGCTCAAAATGTATCTATTATAAATGTATAACACTTCCCCCGTGGGGGAAAATTTTTCGAAAAATTTTTTTTTAGTGTACATTCTCTTGACATACCCTATTAAAACGCAATCAAAAACGCAAAAACCCGCATCTAAAATAGTGTAAATAGAAGCAGAGTTCTTTACGGTAAGCCTTCCCCGTAAGGCTTACCGTAAAGAACTGTCCATCCCCCATGTTTAACGGAATAATATACATCCTATGTCCACCCTGAAGTTCCATTCTAAATATTGGTAAAAAAGTTTTTGAAATCGGATGAGTAGTTTCGGAGATTACCTGCTGCATACAAACTAACATACATACATACATACAAGCATTATCTCTTTATAATATTAGTATAGATAAAAAGTGACATAAACTTTTGTATTATTTTATTTTTTTAATTTAATAAAACGCAACAAAGAATATTATTGTCGAATTTTATTGTTAGTGTTCCATTGTTGAAAACATTCGATTCAGAGGTGGAAAATGAATTCAGGTGAGATTTCGGTGCATTTGCTAGCGGGATGTTTGGTATGTAGCGCAGTCACCTGAGGAGAAAGCACCGAGTATACCTTGACAAACATCGATGTTCAGATATGTTCGTGACACACGCTTGCCTTCTGAATATCTTGCTAGCAATGAGACCTTGGAGACTTTCACTCGCGATTGTTTACTGTTATTGCGTTGTTGCGAGGTATTAAATGTCGCCCAAGTGAAGAGATAAAGCGAGATTTCGGTGCATTTGCTAGCGACATGTTTGTTGTCACAATATTATGGATTACCAATATAACAGGATAGGAAAATTCGTTCATTCTAACAGACTTCCATTACTAAAGACTATTTTTCAGGTCCTGCAGACCACTGTCCTTCCATTACTACGAATTTTTCAGTTTCCAATTTATTTTGTCACAGTCATCGTTTGATTTATTTTGTCATAGTAGAAGTTTTATTTATTTTATATTATTTTTGTATTTACTTTTACAAATAAAGTAATAGAAAACATATCATTTTTTCATCAATTTTTGTTTCAGTTTCTTTATGAGCAATTTCTGAAATTTGTTGTGCAAAGCAATGCCTTGGATCATAAAAGAAAACCAGGGGCGAATCCTGACCAAGATTTTTGGCATGACGAACGTTATAATAGGAATAATAGGCCTATCTCTAGCATTAAACAATATGCAGAAATGTTATTTGGTGTGAATAAAAAAGTATGGAATAAAGTATAATATAAAGCCCATTATATCTACACATGAAATATATGAAATATATTATAATGAAAAAGTATTAAAAATTTATGATAATAATTCAAATTTTGTAGGCCCTTGACACTGGGAGATCAGGGCTTAAGCCTTATTAATCTCTATGCAGATCCGCCCCTGCACACAATACATATATGCTGACTGGGTACTGCAAGCTTTTGATGCAATCTGGCCATGTTAAATGTTTTTTAACATGGACATGCGCGCTCACTTGTTCGCTGAGGCAAACCTCCACACAAGCAAGCGATCGAGTTCACGCAAGCATGGCACTAACTTAAAACAGTATCCGCTAGCTGCCAATGTAAAAGTAAACACAAATGATAAAAGAGTTTACACGTCAGAATAAATTATTATTGGCATATTTCTCATCATATAAAAAGTATATTGACAGTCATAACTTTTTTAATTAAGCATGCGGCGTATACCAAGCAAGCCCAGAGAATTCGCCCCTGAAGAAAACAAAGCTTTATATCAAACACAAAAGATTGAGATTTTCCATCTTTAATCTGACAAATTACAGTAAATTCCCTATAACACAAATTTATTTAACATGATGAATAAATTGCAACTAGTATTCATACAAAATTCTAATTTTCTTGTCCAGTGAAATACGTTTCTTGTCCATTTTCTTCTTTAATTTCTAGGCCTAAGTTTAAACTTTCATAAAATTGTATGACAATGCATATTTTGATAATCAACAAATCTCCGATATTGTACAGTACTCTGTTGTATAGCTACCTGAATTTGGTAGATATAAGCAGACAATTTCAGACATTTGAAAAACAAGAGAAAAACTACAACATGCTTTTCTTAAATATAGTAGTTCTACCAAAAATTTAACCTAGTCTTATAAGCCGTTTTACTCGTTGTACGGGTTAATCTAACAGTAATTTTTTCATGTATTCAATTTTGATGCAGATGGCACTCAATAATTTTCCCAGACTAGTGTCTTTTTATGTTACATTTAACGTCACTAAAAACAAAATATTGAGATTGTTTCAGATAATTTATTTTGATTATCTTGAACAATCATTCTATTTTAGTTTGAAAATTTTAAAAATTTAATGTTCTCAAATAGTAACATTTGAAAGACGTTTTGGATACAGATTTTCTTGAAAACAAATGAAAATACACAAATGTTTTTACTATAACAGATAACTGAAAATAATTCTTTAATAATTTCTGCCTTTTTATATTTATAGACAAGATGGTATGCTCTTAACACAAGTTTGAGCTGGAGAAAACTACATCATAATCTCCAGACTGACCTCATTATTTACTTAGTAACAACGTTGTTCAGAAAATTTTACCACCAGGAATCAAGCACAATCCAAGAAATAATTCGGAATTATTTGGACTACATGAACCTACACCATTGTAAATCATGGAGAAAACTACTGTATACCATAATTCACAGACTGACTCATTATTTACTTAGTAACAATGTTGTTCAGAAAATTTTACCACCAGGAATCAAGCACAATCCAAGAATTAATTCGGAATTATCTGGCCTACATGAACCTACACCATTGTAAATTATTTTGATACTGAAAAATTCTGTAACATTACTATATATAAATTTTAATTAATTTAAAAATAAAATTAACTTCTTTTATTCATTTTGTAATATAGTGTTTTTACATTAAAAAAACAGATACAGTACAATATTATCAAAAATAGAGTTTACTATTGAAAACATACAAACATGTAATGAAACCAATTTTACCATAAGGTAAATAATATAATTTGGTTATTATTATTATTTTATCTTGTTTTTAATTGTATTATTCTTGCAACCTCCAGCATTTATTTAGTACGTCACGTAATGAATTTTACTGTTTATAAAGAAAATTCAATTGTAAATAATTACAAATGAGATGTTAAATTTCAGGTTTGTTGTATACATTACTCCCGGTGGAATTTCGGGACATTGAGTATATATCTGAACTGAGGGGGCCGAGACGAGTTGAACGGTACCATACTTTTGAACCGGAGACGAAAAATAACAAAGTTATTATACTTACGATTTATAGTATAGTGTCCCAATCATATGCAGACAGACTGGTCGCTAAAATACGAATTCAAAAAATTGGAGATTGGCATATTAGGGTCTGAAGTTCCGTTCAAGAATATGTTGCCTTTTGAAAGTCCAGTAATGTTGTTTCCATTATTTTCAGCTCATTATTATGAAACTAGCTCTTACCCGAGACTTCGCCCGCATAGATTTTGCAAGCAAACACCATTTATATTTAGTATTTCAACAACCATAGTAATTGTTATATAATACCTACCGCTGAAAATGATGAGAATTGCCGAGAATCAAACGAACTGTTTTCAATTTGATCAATTTTCTAGAACGTTTACAATCGTTCTATAATCAAACTAATATGCAATAACAAATTCGAATTTAAAACGGTTCGAACATTTGGTTAAAAAATCGAAATATACAAAAATATTTATAACAATGTCTGAAATGTTATCAATTTAATACACTTAAGAACTCAATGAAGACTAAACGTAGTTGAAAAAAAAAATCGCATGTAAAATAGTACAGTAGAAGCCGTTCTTCAGGTTAAGCCTTAATTCTTTCTCTCTCCCCAGGCAGGGGAATTTCGAAAAATCCTTCTTAGTGTGAGTTTTCATGATGTACCCTAACTGTGTACCAAATTTCACTTCTTTAGGTTCAGCGGTTTGCTCTGGGCGATGATGAATCAATCAGTCAATCACTCAGTCAGGACAAGTAATTTTATATATTTAGATAGCAACACAATAATTATTTAATATATTGTTTGCAATTTTGGCTACATTTAATATTGTCCTACATTAAACTTGAGTGGCATTTAATATTGTGAACATAAAGTTAGTCTCCATATTTACAATATTAAATGTAGCTCAAGTTTGATGAGAACTCTGACCTTAGAGGAGGCGAAATTGAAGAATTTGTAAACAGACAAAACCTGTTCATCCTTAACGAATCAGATATGCCAAGCACGTTTGAAAGCTCAAATGGAAGTTCAAACATAGACTTAACAATAATAAATAATAGAGCGATAAATGAGGTTGATAAATGGACAGTATGTGATGAAACGAGTCTATCTGAAAATAGGTACATTACATTTGAAATTTATCAGAAGATTCACAATAATAGTATTAAAAAGTATAACTTAAAAAGAACTAACTGGGAAAGAATAATGGAAGACTTAAAATCTGCAAAAATAGATTTGAGAAATTTAGAAAATCGCCACCAGGCAGAAGCAGTACTTACGAAGTTAATTCAGATACAGTAGAGCCTCGAAAACTCGGCACTCGATAACCCGGCACTCCTGATAACTCGGCCATACCTTGGCAGACCAAAAATACCCTTAGATAATTAATTTTCATCATAGACAGCTTTATGCCTCATAAAGTATTTTTCTGAGGTCTGTCTTATCAGGTAAATTACTGTACACAGTGTATTCATTAATTTTCATTTTCATGTAGTAAAGGCTCTATGCCTTCGTACAGGACGTACTTTTCCTTTGTTTAAGGGTATTTGGGCAGTTTATTCTGTTGTATTTTCAAGCAAACAATACATACAAGTACAGTACAATATTTTCTGAGGAAACACGCATACTTATCCTTTTTTAACCCCATTCCCGATAACCCGGCATTTTCACAAACTCGGCCACCCTTCGGTCCACATTAGGCCGAGTTTTCGAGGCTCTACTGTAATAACAAAAGTAATTGAAAGGAATATCCCACTGTACGACGATAGGAAAAAATTAGTGAAATGATGGACTCCTGAATTAAAAGCATTAAAAAGAAAAATAAGAGCAAAAAGAAAGAGATACTAAAAATGTAGCGATCAGAACTTGAGAACTATTTTTAGAGAACAATGTCTAGAGGAACAGAAAAATTATAAGAGAAGGATAAAAGAAAGTAAAGAGTTGGATACAATTCTGCGAAAAAAGTGCTGAAGACCCCTGGGGTTTGATCTATAAAATCACAGCTGGGAAATTAAGAAGATTTCAGTTAACAGAAATTAAACAAGAGAATGGATCTGTTACTGCTACAGCAGAGAGCTTAAAATTATTACTTACGGAATTCGTTAAAATAGATGATAAAAATAAAGACAGCAGAGAGCAAAAAAAGTTTACAGTACAAAACAAGTGGTGAAAATGTTCCGTTATTCTCAAAGGAAGAGATATCTTGGGTAATATCGAACTTTAAACAAGGGAAAGCCCCAGGACATGATCTAATTACAATAGAAATTGTAAAACAAATAAATAACAGAGAGCCAGATTTTCTATACGAATTATATAACACTTGTTTAAAATTTGCGGTTTTCCCAGCTGAATGGAAAATTGCGAAAATCTTACCAATCTATAAGGGTAAAAACAAAGATCGAAAAGAAGTAAGAAGTTATAGACCAATCTCTCTCCTTCCTGTTCTGGGAAAAGTTTTGGATAAATTAATAGTATATCGTCTTACAACTTGGCTAAATTCAAACAAATGGTTTAACGAAAATCAATACGGGTTTCAAGAAGGACGTTCAGCGGAAGATGCTATATCAAAAGTAATTAAAGATATCGAAGAAGGGAGGAAAAATAACAACTGGACAATTGCTCTCAGTCTTGATATAGAAGGTGCTTTTGATAACGCATGGTGGTCACTAATCCATGCTAAATTAGAGGAAGCAAATTGCCCAAACAATTTGTATCGTCTTATATGTGATTATCTAACAAACAGAAAGGCATACATAGAATACGCAGACATAAAAATGGAAAGGGACATGACTATGGGGTGTCCACAGGGATCCTGTTCTGGACCCATTTTTTGGTCAATTATATTAAATGATCTCTTGAAAATCAACACATTATCAGAATCAAAAATAACAGCTTTTGCTGACGATATAATGGTCATCTGTTCGGCAAAAAGCAGAAAACAAATAGAAATAAAATGCAAAAATATACTGGATAAAATAGAGAAATGGGGAAATGCAAACAAACTTAAATTTAATCCAGAGAAGACAAACGCCATAGCCTTTACAACATGCAAAGTGGCAAAAAGGCAACCCACAATTAAAATGCAAAATAAATCGATTAAATGTGTAAACCAAGTCAACTATTTAGGAGTAACAATAGACAACAAACTTTTCTGGAATGAACACCTAGAAACAATTAAGAAAAAAGTGGGTAACTTATTTCAAGAAATAGCGAAAGTAGCACGTAAAGAATGGAGTATAGGTGGAAGGGCTTTAACACATATTTATAAAGGTGCTGTAATCCCAATTGTTACATATGCTGCCCAAATTTGGGGGAAGAGGATGGAGTTGACACACATGAAACAGAAAATAAATAGCCTACAAAGAAAAATGCTATTAAGAATTACTGGAGCATACTGTACTACATCCCACGATGCACTCTGTGTACTGGCGGGCCTAATGCCTCTGGATTTGGAAATTCGACAGCATAGTGACGCAAGAAATATATTAAAAGAAAACAAAACTCATAATGATTTATTGAAAAAAAGAGGACGAGCTAGAAGCAGATATGAAACAACACCAAAAATTATTAAGATATGAATGGGAGAAAATACATATAAAGAAATACAACTATCAGGATAAATACAGAATCTATACGGACGGATCGAGATCCTCAGAAGGAGTGGGAGCGTCGTATGTTTATTACTATAGAAATAATCATAAAAAGTATCATAAAAAAATCAAGTTAGATAAAAAATGCACAAATTACCAAGCAGAATTGGTAGCAATAGATCATGCAATTAACTGGATAAGTCAAAGAAAGAAAAATATAAAAATTGTTATTTGCACAGACAGCAGGCTGTATTAAAAGCTCTTAGTGATGGTAACAATAAAAGTGAACTAATAGATAATATAAGACGAAATTATGTGAAAAGTGATAATATGCTTGTGTTCAGCTGGGTCAAAGCCCATTTTGGAGACCAAGGAAATGAAAGAGCGGACAGTCTGGCTAAAGAGGCTAGTTATCTAAAAACAAAGGAATCATACAGAAAAATATCTACAAAATACATAAAAACTGAAATCAAAAATAGATACATATTACAGTGGCAACAACGGTGCGAAATAACTACAAAAGGAAGGGAACTCTTTGAATACATACCAGATATTAACCAGACGTTAAATAACAAACATCTACAAAGTGGACACAAATTCACAAGATTCGTGACAGGTCATGGAGATTTTGCGAAATATCATTATAGATTTAATCATCGAGATGATGAAAACTGCGAGATTTGTGGGGTAAGTGAAACACCCACAAACATCCTATTTGACCGTATGCAATATGAAAAAGTAAGAAACGAGTTAAAATTAGTTTGTAATAAAGAAGGTTACAATTGGCCTATTAGGAAAAGTAGCCTTATAAATAATGTTAACATATATTATTATTTCAATGAATTTATAAAAACTTGTTATAAAAACAGAACATAAAAATTTCTCTCATAGTTTATTGTCAAATTAATAACATCAAATACTCTACTCAACAAAAATATAATTAATGTAAAAAATAGAATTGTCGGGTATTAATGTATTGCGGCTACGACCGCGACTATGTAATCTTAACTACCTGCAAAGCATATGCGAAGCAGGATTAATTAAAAGAGGAGTACCTCAAGCCAGTAGCATTTAATGCTACAGGTCAGAGGGAGTGCTCCACCAAATGTAATGTAATGTAAAAAATGTAATGTAGCTCAAGTTGCAAACAAACACTTGTTCATATAAAACTAGAAGAACTTGTTCTATTTTTTCAAAGTTGCCATAATATTTTTTAAGATACAAGTAAACACCAAAAATATTACAAAATTTTAGGATTGGTGAGTTTTAAAACTAATAACTACAGTTGAACCTGTATCTCAAATCTCACGGAAACGAGAAAAATTTGGAGATAGACAGGTTCAGAGAAATACAGGTTCCTACACAGTAAACAATAATAGGTTTGATGGAGGTAAGGTATGTTGTTAGTACAATTAGTAATAGGTATAAATAAAATATTTTTGACATACGTTAACAAAAGTAATTTCTTAATAGTTTCCAGTGCTCAACTTTCTTCAACGAATAAGATGCAAGCCAAACTCAGTGTATCAGAGAAAAACAGCATTAATTGCAACTATGTATTGTATTGCAAAAGATGTTTTTCAACTACAATTTATGGTATCAAAATTTAATTGTCCAGCTTTAAAATTGTAATCACCATTATAGTCCATAACTTCAGATAAAGGTTTTGGGAGAAAATTATTTGGGATAAATATGGAAAGTTATTGAATTTAGGCGAAAATGCAGGGAAAAAATAAATTTTACGATAAGAATGTTTATTTTGATAACCTCTCATATAAAACACAGAGTTGAACCTGTCTTTTTACGGAATCGTAAGAATTGTTTATTTTATTTCATAAAATGTGAAATTATAGTAGTATTCTGTTAATAAGTTTTTGACTTAGGAAAAACTATTTAGATGAGAAAACTTATGCAGGAATTGTAAAAAAAAAATACTTTTTTCTTTGTATATTAATTTTTTCTGTATTAAAATAATACAATATAGCACAGTGTAACAGTAGAATTATAATATTCACTGACTATAGCAGGTGCTTTAAGTGTGTGATGTTGATATGACATGTCAACGCTTATTGGGCAGTACCAGATCAAAATAATAAGATCCCAGGAAAATTAGCAACCACTTCAAGTGTTTTATATACAATATGACGAATATTTGGATTTACTTTATTAAAAGCTTCCTGTTTTTGTAAGTGATAAATTTATGGTGAGAAAAAATATTACAATCGTCTCCGAAAAATCATCTTAAATGAGTAAAATATTCTCAACAGGACAGATATTTTGGAACTTGTGTGGGAAATTTTACACACATCTTACGGTGTAAATGCTGGAACTGGAGAATTTGGACTTCTTATGTAGAAAAACCTTTTTTGTGGAAACTTCTTAAACAGGTTTTACCATGTTTCGCATAATTACAAAGTATGTAACTAAATGAGTAAGAACAGACAAACCACTAATTTTCCAATTATTTAATACAGGCATTGGCAAACTTACTTTATTATATAACGGACTTTCGGCATTTACGGAAATTCCTTGTCCGAATTAGTCCGTTAAATCAAGGTTTTATTATTTGAATAAATTCTTTTCTTTAACGATAATCTTATCAATCATCATCAGCAGCACAATTATCAGTTCTTATATGTAATTACACATCAAAATTTATATTTTTTAACCAAATCCATGCAGTGTTCTCTTAATTATTTGGGTCGATTCATATAAGTATTGACACAGAAGAAACAACAAATACATTGGGCTTGCTACAAATGCCCTCTCGGGATAGAGTTTATGAAAAAATTCCTCGAAATATTGTTTTAAAGTGAATACATTATTGGAAATTTGTCATACGGAAGAAAACAGAAGAGGAATAATTCTCTATTTCCTGTCCGAAGAAACGGTATTTAAATTAATATTACCATGTATTTCTACTTTATCAATGAAATTCACAATTTCAATTAATTTTGTACATTATTAACACGTAAAATTAAGATACAGTTGAAAGTTTTTTCTTGAAATGGAAATAATTTCTGATAATTTACAGACTTGTGATTGTTTCATTCTCTTGTCGATATATTCAAGCGTTATTTCAATCTACAACGTTTTTCAAAAAAATTTGCTTATTTTACATTAAGAGTCTTTTTCTGCATGTCTTTTACTGTGAAATAAAACATAAATTAATTAAAATTAAAGACACGGTTTCAACAAAAGGAAATAAAATAAAAGACACAGGCCGTAATTTATAATCTGTTTTTTAAAAATTTATTTAATTAAAATATATGCACTCCACCTCAAGTTAGTAGTGTCTTGCTTCTGTACATTATACTTTTTCGTTAGAAATAAAGTCATGCCGGTTATCTAACTAACTCCTTTCAGGGAAAAGAATTTTGAATTAAAATAACGTGACTTCCGGTTTACATCGGAAGTTCTTATACAGTTAATCAGGGTATCCTTTCTTTAAGGATTTCACTTCTGGTCTCGGCTTTCATCTGCCTAATTCCATTCTAATGATTAAAAAAGGACAGTCAGGCATATAATAGTGGAAATTTGTAGGTCTGCAATTTGGAAAATTGTATCATTTAATTGACATACATTAACAAATCATTTAATGGACATACATTATGGATAAATTAATTATCTTTATATCAATTATTTTATCAATAAGCACAATTGTAATAAAGAAATGTCGATCCTAATTGAACGTCAAACTATTTCTGTAACAATTTGAGAGACAACAATATTTGCTTGCGGCTACAATAAACACTTGACATGGCATCCAATTTCCAAGAATTTGCTTGCATCGAATGCAACGACGGTGATGTTATGGTATGGAAACCCCTCCTTGAAAGGAATTCCTCGACTTTAAAAGATGCAATTGTTTATTTTTGTACGATGACTTCAAAATTGAAGGTGGATTGCATGCGAGGCGATTTCATACAGATAATAACGTAAGTGATTAATATAAAATATACAATCCCATTACAGTTTTCTATAATTCGAAATTAATGTATTTATATTAATCCAGAAGCATATAAGCAATAATAAATAGCTTTATTAAAGTTTTACTGAACAATTGGAAAGGTTTAGTGTTAACAATCATTAACAATTGAAGGAAACCAATCGCTCTAATCGAGATCCAGGATCGAGGAGATTTTTTACTGTACACTGTGATTTTCACCGAGACAGATCGCTCGTTAAAACTACATGAGAGTCCAAGATAGCCATCTTTCTCGGTATTTACATTGCCTCGGTCCTCAGCTCATTGTAGGCTTGACAGATCTCACGAAGAGTATAATTAATAAAGACCTACTTATTATCCAAAGCATATAAAGGGTTAAAAATCAATAATAATCTGTGCAGAAATTCTATATGCAACAATTTACAAATAAGGTTTGTTTTATATGAGTAATTCACAGCTATTACTACATTAATCTGTATGTACATTTTTCAGGTATTTAGTGTCGAATGAGCTTCATTTAAGTTCTATAAAAAACGGCTTAAATATATACAGACTCGGAAGCATATTTAAGATAGAAGAAATAAAAGATATTTGTAGAAACTACATTATTCATCATGTAGACATTGAAAACATTTGTTACATTCACGATTTTGCATGCGAACACGAAGATTATTCGATCCAATATCATTGTTGGATACAATTCGATAGACATTGTCAGGAAATTCTGGATTCAGAAGGTTTCCTTTCTTGCAAGCATACGACAATTTCCAGATTCGTTTCTAGACCGATATACACGTCACTCAAAGAAGAAAATCTGTTTCAAGCTGCAGTCAAGTGGGCGAAAAGAAGATATTTAGACGAATTAAACCAGTCAACATCGGTCGAAGAATTACTTAAAATAAAAGTAGAGACTATTCGCAATAATTTGATACCTTATCTGACTAAAATACGCTTACTTACCTTGGATTTAGAAACATTAGAAAATCACATATTTACAGAAAATGTTTTAACAGCTGACGAAATGAATTCGCTTCGTTGTCTTTGTAAAAATATTCACACCTATTGCGCAGTTCCTCCAACCATTTGTAACAGTGATAAACCTCGTAAAGATGTTGTCTATAACTCACTAATTCATTATGAGTATAAATACAATATAGATCATGATGAAAGGATTAAATTAGACGATTCATATAAGTTTCAAGGAAGATTCTACGCGGAAGAAGATTGCTTTCTTCTAGGTTTAAATCTACCGATAACCCACGAAAAACCAATAACTTTTATGGTTGATGTGGTTCCTGAATCGTCGGAGGCAAAAGTAATAAAAAAGAAACTAATGACGTGTGATGAAAACGGGTTGATTAAACTAGAAAATCCAATTTTTGTTGTTAACTATTCATTCGTTACAGTATTTGCGAAGTTTGTACAAGAGAATTCTGATATTTGGATTAACTGTCATTCCTATTTTATCGTAGACACAACACTTCGATGGAAAGATAAAAAAATTAATGAAGATAAATTTAAGATTTTATACATGAATGTTGCTTTGTATTTTTGAACCAAAATTTCAAAATTCATCTACATAAACGTATATATAAATAAATGATTTATGCACAAATATAAATAAATTTTCATCTGGTAACATCAATTATTTTTTAATGTGAAATTATTCTCGTTAAATTTCTAGACTTTTTTCTTTTATTTTCTCTTTGTAAACAGTTTACGTATATATAATATGGCGCTAAAGTCAGTTGACATTTACAAAGGACAATTTTTTGTATTATTAAATTATTTTATTAAATAAAACTTTATAAAAATCATTCGAAACGTAATTATTTTAATTCGAAGCAATAATACAACGCGTAACGCATTAAACCGTACTACAGAATATTTTTAAAATTTTTCTTTTCTTGATGTAGTTAACTGATTTTTGGACCACCCTGTATAACGCATAAATTAAACTTTTCATCAATTTCTGTTTTATTCCATGTAGAAATAAAATTTTCCAGAATAATCTTTGTTTGATGAAATTCTTAAGCGAAACATAAATTTCAATTTGCATATTGTGTGTTTTAATCTTGAAATTTGTTTCCATTAAAATAGTAAGGATTTATTATTAAGTACAAAAGTTTTGTTCTGTGGAAAAATTAATGTAAGTTCTGTAATCTATAGGTACAATACGCTAGTTTGGATCAATTTATTTAATAATTATCAAAACTAAATGTTTCATTTTTAAGCCGTCTGGACCCGAGATAACTCGGACAAATTTAAATAATCGTACGTAACTTTTCGTTACTGGAAATAATTTAAATAAAGCTTATTTACATTCTATTGTATGTTGTTTATGACCTCAGCAAGTTTCGTAAATTTACACCCAATAGAAGTTTATTTTTGGACCATTTTGGACCATCCCTATTTATAGAGATAGTATATCGAATCGAAAAAATCGTGATGTATTTTAGTATTTAAGGTAACTGATGAACATCTATCTAGAAACCCGTTTTTCCCTGAAATTTGTATGAGGATATCCCGCGAACGGCTACCAACAGCTGTTCTGGAGGACATTTAGTTCTGTACACCGAAATGCGGCTCGTGTCACGTGATCCGTTGCAATTTTTGTTATGTGAAAGATAATTCGTTTCTAAATAATACGTAATAAAGGAAATAAAGTTTTATGCTAAAAGTTTTTAGAAATGTATTTCATAAATTGGTGTATTAAACTTTTTAAATTTTTTGTGGTTGTTTTTTTCTGCAAAGCACAAAAAACAAAATGTTAGGTAAATGAGGTTAAGCTTATCTACACTAATATTATAAAGAGGTAATGTTTGTAAGTTTGGATGTAGCGGGTAATCTCCGAAACTACTCATCCGATTTCAAAAATTCTTTCACCAATATTTAGAATGGAACTTCAGCGTGGACATAGGCTGTATATTATTCCGGTAAACATTCATATAAATTAAAAGATATCATCTAGGTTATGTCCAACAGATAACGTTACGAGTACGACGACCTAAGTTTGCTTTTCTGTGAGCTAAATGAACTAAAGCAGATCATCTTCTATCTATCTATATAAATAAAAATGTAATGTTCATTTGTTCCTACCGATTCCTTTGAAATTTTGACACAAACGCTGCATTCGAATACGCACATGTTTTTATATAATATTCGTGTCGAAATTCCCCCACTTGGGGGAGATGGACAGGATTAAGGTTTACCATAATGAACTCTGCTTCTATTTTTACTATTTTCGATGCGGTTTTTTTGCGTTTTTGATTGCGTTTTAATAGGGTACGTCAACAGAATATACACTAAAAAGAGATTTTTCGATATTCCCCCGTCGGGGAGAGGGACAGGATTAAGGCTTGCCGTGAAGAATTTGGCTTCTATTATACTATTTTAGATGCAGTTTTTTACGTTTTTGGTTGCATCTTAATAGGATACGTCAAGAGAATGTACACTAAGAAGGGATTTTTCGAAAAATTTCTTCTCCATGGGGAAAGTGTTATACATTTATAATAGATACATTTTGAGCCACAACAACGCGTGGCTGGGTCTGCTAGTCATATAATATAAGTAATAAGAATAAACTAATAAAAAATTATTAGAGAATAACGAAATACATTCGAGTATTTACAGTAACTAGTTTAGACTGGTAGAAAACCTATTCCCCTCAGGCGTTGTTCCGAACAACCCGCGAAAGTCCACAATCAGCTGTTTTCAAAGTCATCCATCTGTGTATCTGTATTGAAGCCTGTGTCAAGTGTTTCCCTGCCAGTTTTGTGTAATGTAAAAATTAATAAGTTTCTAAATAATACATAATAAAATAAACGAAGTTTTATACTACAGTTTTTTAGAAATTGATTTTATAAAATGATGTATTATGAATTATTCTGATTTTTTTGTGGGAGTTTTTTGTAAACCTTTTTATGTCAGCATATAAAGCTAGAAACTATTATAGAATAAGTATTATTGTAATATAAAACATTTTTTGTATTTGTATAAAAATATACATATAAAAGCTTTTATAATAAAAGTTCTTTCCAACACCTGCTTGCAATTATCAAGTCCTAGAGGAAAAATAACGATTGTGTAGCCTAATTTTTTCTTATCTCTCTATATCGATTGTTCTGTACAGATTATTGAATATTTTGTTGAAGTTAGTAATTTTTAAATTTTGTTTTCATCTAAACACATTTGATCTAATTATATTTATAAAACACAAATTTACAATAATATTTACATGTTTCATTTTCGAAAAAATCTTAAAAGAAAAATAAATCAATATGTTTTATTTGCAGATTTTATAATGTAAATTAATTAATATGTAGTCTTCTGTACTAATCCGAATGCTTTTAATATGCCGTNTGAGCTTGCACAAAGTACTGTCTCACAAATCGATAATACTGTACAAAATATGTGCTCTACTGTTCCAGAAGAAATACTGTTAAATTACAACGATCCCCATTCCTGGCCTACTATCAGGGCCGGATTAACCCACTTTGGGGCCCTAGACATTTTCTTCTTACCGGGCCCCTTTCCCCTCTCACAAGAGATAGAGCACACAAAAAATATAAAATAATAAATAAAACTAAACTAAATAATGTGAAAAACTAAAACAAATCTTAAATTTTTATTAATAAAAAATATTCAATACACAACAATAAATTTTAGTTTTTCTAGAAAAGTTTGAAGTTTGTTTATAAATTTAAAAAATTGAAATTTATTTTATTAAATGTCTAACAAAAGTTGTTATACAATAACAATATTATCTTAAAATATTAATTGTCAACAAGACTATGTCTTGTTTATAAAATCGTATGCCTGCTGTGTTACTAGCTTAGAGGTATGAAGGAGTACATGTTAAGAGTTGCAATTTGGCACAAAGTATTAAGTGCCCAAATCATGCGCGCATAAAAAACCAGACTTGTAGATATTCAAGGGACCGAGAACCGAGTCAAAATAAAATACAAAATCGCGACTCTCTCTACAAACAGGCAAACCGAAGTCAGGTGGTGAGAGTACCACGCACAGTCGTTCTAAGAAGTGAACTCTGACCCCAGGACTGAACACGTAGTATTTTCTTTGTTAAATAAAATTTGTAATCTAATTTTGTAAATTTGGGAGTGCTTCAAATATGACATTAAAACAGGGTTTTATGTCGTTACAAGTAGGTTTTTTAACATTATCTAGTATAGTAAAATCATGGGACCGATAAAAATTTGACGTTATATTAGGGTTGTCGTTACATCCGATGACGTTATAATCGGGTTAAACTGTATATTGTTTGTGCAAAATAAAAAAATAATTTCGGACGATACAATAGCCACGATTATTTTTTTCAAAAACGGGAAATTTTCGTTACGCATCGACAAAAATTCAACCCGAGCCGACGAGTTGCAACGGAGAGAAATTTCGAAATTGGATAGGTTAATTTCACCGAAAATGCATCGTGGACGACCTCGTGGTCGTGGTCGGCGAAGTTTGAACGATCGCGCCCAAAAGCAGCGATATCAAAGATTGGAGAATGAGAACGAGATCCGCTTTGAGCGTGAAAGTGATTCCACTTAGTAGTGTCTCCGAGACATAGTCGTGTCCCAAATACGGTTTTGCCGTTTTACTTGTTTAATTTAATCTTTTTGGTTAATATTTAAATAATATAACATTTTACCAGTTTTACCAGTATTATACAGTTGTCCAACAGAAAAGTAAACTATCTTATTTACAAATCTTTTCAAAATAGAGTTTGACTGGGCCCTTCTAAAACCAGAGCCCTAAACATTTGTCTCATTTGTTTATGCGATGATCCGGCCCTGGATATGACCCCGCCATGTTTGACCTATCCACTCACAAGTTTCGCCAGCATCTCACTGATGACGAGAAAGGCTTAAGTTTAAAATTTGAGTTCTCTAGACCCAGTGGTGTTCTTTGTCTAGTACCATCTGCACCGCCAAATGAATGCGAAAGAGAAAAGTTACGGCTTTTATGGATATCTTTGCACTTTTCAACTGCTTTTATTTTGGCAACTCCTCTGTAGAAAAGCCTGAAATTTTGCACGTTACCTAAGAACACAAGTATCTTTCGAACGAGATATTCACATTTACTACAGACGTTTAAAAGACGGAGAAATCGGCAATTTTGATTTTTGTATCAGTGAATTTTCCACTTGGCGCTGTGTCTGCGATACTGTAGAATGGCCTTTTTGCTACGGAATTGACTAATTCGGCGCTGTAAATGCGCGATAGCAGTTTTGTTTGTGAATTTTCGAACAAATATCTATTATATTCTCCAATTCATCGTACTCTATTTAATTACTTTATCGTCCGTTTCTATATTAAAAATATTCACGTTATTGTAAACCTAAACGATGACAGGGATGGAAATAAATATTGATAAAAGTAGAAACGTTTTAATAAATCTAAAAGTGTGCAACTTTAATATTTATTTTGATAAATATGCAATCTTAAAAATTAAATTTCACATTAAAATTTATTAAATACGAAAGTTTATATACATTTCAGACAATTCGATTTACAAATTTAATTGTTGAAGTAATTTTAATTCTGGTTCGGACGTATACTGACTACAATGACTATCGAGCACCGGTTTAAATACAGTTTGAATGTCTGTACAATATAAGTTGCCTTGTCCATTTATAGATGATTAACAGAATCTTTAAACTGGTAACATAAGCACTTTGCAGATCATCAGACTGTCATTGTTCTATGGACTTTAATGTAATCGAAGTTGAAAAACCAGTGCAGAAATGTCTGTCCGTCAATTCAAAGCGAAAAAACCCAATCCGGGATGAAATGTCAAGTCCACTAAATTAAGTCGTAGCCGGGTGAAAAGTTATTTCCTGGTGACAAAGTTGTATTCGGGTGGCAGAGTCATATCCGGTGAAAAGTGGACGTGGGTGAAAATGACCTCAGAAGAGAAAAAATTCATTTTACGCAGCAGAAGAAGAGCCTTTTCCACCAAGGTTTCTTCTGCTTGACGGATGTTTCACGATCACTTTGGACTCCCCTCGACACTCCACCGTCCATTCTGCAACTTCCGGGTATCGCAGTCCCAGGTAGTCGACCACAGTCGAGGCGCTATCGTCGGGAGTGATGACAACCACCCGTTTAGTGCACTCTCCGCTCTCCTCGACATCTTTCGGGAGCACCCGAATCACTGGAAACGAAGCGGAAGACGACGACGAGCCTTCTTCCTTCTCACCATCTGCCGAGGTGCGCCACTTCTTTAATTCCTTGAAATTATCCATTCTGCAAAAGAAAGAAACGACTATTATGAAAATACGACTCACTTTCGTTAAGAAAATCATTCGTTTTGTTAATTTAATTTTATGTAAATTGTAAGATTTCTAATGAAAAAATAATTTTAAAAATATCGTCTTAATTATAACAAAAAGTCACAAATGAATATTATAATAAAATCTCTTCTGTAAAATCTCTGTAAAATTTTAACTTTCAAACGATTTTTAATGTTCGATATATAATTCGTTTCGTCTCTGTCAAGACCGATTAATTGTTATGGAAATAGAGATTCGTCGGAAAATTATCAGCACTAATTGTGATATTCAGCTTAACAATGTTCAAAAATACGTAAAATTAGAAACATCGTAGTCTACACTTACCGATAAAATCGACGCAAACGAAACGAAACTGAGAAAAACACTCGAAACGAGAAAATTTTGACAGCACGAACTAAAAATCCAACCGTTCACAATAACAATCAACGACCGCTCGCAACAATAAAACTCTGACAATTTGTTAGTACACAGAGTTTTATTGTTGCGTTGACACGTTAATGTGGGCAAAAACCTAATATTCTCGTGTTTTGTGATTATCATCTCGTTTAAAGATGAATAAAAATTTCGATTTTACCACGACCCGAAAAAGAATAAACTTCGAATATAGTAACTCCAAATTTTATATCCCTTTGTAATTTACGTCAGCGACAAGCTATAATTTATTAATAAAATTAAACTTTTCTTAAATTAACTGTTCGAAGTTTATAGATAAAAGCTTATACATCGTAGGGACAATTACGCTCTGAACTATAACAAAGATAATGAGATCTATTGAGTGATTGATATATTTTTACATTCAAAGAGAATTATAAACCACATTTACAAACTATCGAAAAATATATTAAATGGTAAATAAAAATTACCATAAAAACAATAAATTATTATCCATTCCTAGATCATCATAAAATATAATTTAAACATATATAAATTATGTTTAAAGGGTACCTCCTAATTTACTGTATTGCAATATACTAGACATTCTATTGTTAAGCACGACGAAATACTTTTTATGAGAAACTAGAGATTAAAAACTTGTCAAGAGTAGAGATTTGAAGAAATTGAAAACTAGTTGCTNTCTCGTTTAAAGATGAATAAAAATTTCGATTTTACCACGACCCGAAAAAGAATAAACTTCGAATATAGTAACTCCAAATTTTATATCCCTTTGTAATTTACGTCAGCGACAAGCTATAATTTATTAATAAAATTAAACTTTTCTTAAATTAACTGTTCGAAGTTTATAGATAAAAGCTTATACATCGTAGGGACAATTACGCTCTGAACTATAACAAAGATAATGAGATCTATTGAGTGATTGATATATTTTTACATTCAAAGAGAATTATAAACCACATTTACAAACTATCGAAAAATATATTAAATGGTAAATAAAAATTACCATAAAAACAATAAATTATTATCCATTCCTAGATCATCATAAAATATAATTTAAACATATATAAATTATGTTTAAAGGGTACCTCCTAATTTACTGTATTGCAATATACTAGACATTCTATTGTTAAGCACGACGAAATACTTTTTATGAGAAACTAGAGATTAAAAACTTGTCAAGAGTAGAGATTTGAAGAAATTGAAAACTAGTTGCTAATATTTCATTTTTTCAAATAAAGCAGTCTCTACCGTTTGTTGTAACATAAAGAGCAACAAAACAAAATTTCACCTGGAGTGGATAAAAATAGTAGGAGTTTTAGAGATTTCACTTGCATACACATAAACAGATTATGTCCTTTATATTAAAATAATATTAAATTTTTTAAAAATAAAATTTCTTTATCCACTACATTCTAAGTAAACACTCCATTGGAGGGACGTCGAATTTTTTTGAACTCGTATGTCCTATAGTAAACATACTCGCACTTAGCTTAAGTGCTATGATAAAAAATTTAATTATATTATAATAAATGTTTCTTATAAAGTGTTATTTAAATAACTGTTTTTTTCTATTGATTTCATAACTTCCGTTGAGATTTTAATTAATTTTTAAATACATTCATACAAGGGCTTTATTATGGCTTTATGCAATTAATACAGATATATCACGTAAATTCTGTTCAGGTACATCGGGTATTCGTGGGTTCGAGCACGGGCCAACCACGTGGAGTTTTCCGGATTTTTTTACGTTTGTAACACTGAAATAAGGGTAAGTTTCTCGTAGAAGCAAAAATGAATCGTCGCGGTAATTTTATGCAGATGTCACGTAACTTTGATGTCTCTGTCTCTCCTGCAGAAACACGTAATTACGATGACTGTACTTATATATCGAACATAAAAACTGAATATATTATTTTTAGCTCGGATCGATGTATTATTAAAATTCTTGATCATCATCTATTATGAAATAATCCCAGAAAGAAAAATTCCACTAACTTTGAGGAATTCTGCTTTACTTTCTATTAAACCTGCGAGATTCTCACAGATACGTGTTGTAACTAAACACCAACCGTATGCCGAAAATCTATCGGGCTAATTTACGGCTAATTACTAAATGAATTACGTAACCAATTTGTCACTAGAGGTAAGCGTTAGGCGCCATCTCTTATTAACATTAATAATTATAAATTAATTAATTTAGATCCGCTGGGAGAACAAATCGGGCTGGAGCGGAACTCGAACCCACAACTCCTGCTTACCGTGCAGATGCGTTGCCAGTTACGCTATCCGGACCTCCGGTCTGATCTCCTCTTCCAGCGTATATAAGCTAACTATATAACCATCGACGGTAATTACAACGCCGGCTGGGGACACATTCAGTGCCCACGTCCCACAAGGCACTCAACCGGCCATCGCAAGCCCCGGCAAGGCGTAGTATATACAAATATAATAACCGTCGATGGTTATATAGTTAGCTTATATACGCTGGAAGAGGACTTGACTGGAGGTCCGGATAGTGTAACTGGCAACGCATCACTACGATAAGCAGGAGTTGTGGGTTCGAGTCCCGCTCCACACCGATTTTTTCTTCCAGCGGTTCTAAATTAATTTATTTATAATTATTAATGTTAATAAGAGATGGCGCCTAACGCTTACCTCTAGTGACAAATTGGTTACGTAATTAGTCTTAAACTAGCTCGATAGATTTTCGGCATACGGTTGGTGTTTAGTTATGTTATATATATCGGGTTTAGCAATGTTTGTAGATACGTGTTGTTTCCTGCAATTTATTTATATTAGTATTAATTAACGAAAATAGCGTTGTGTGTACCGTGTGACTCACACCCTCAAAATTCCTTTTTGCCTGTTTATAAACAAATATAATTTATAAATGAATTAAACCTAGTTATTTAAACAATAATATTTCATAATAATTTATAAAATAACTTTCTAATTTTTTAAAAGTCTTTTAGAAGAAAAAAATCCACATCTTTAATTTCAGATAAATTATAGATATGAAATATGAATTAGAATAATTAAAAAGTTGCAAAATTTTAAATTTAACATTTCAAAAGAAGTAAATTAGTTTAATTCAGCCGCAGAATTTTAGATAACCAGTAAAACATTTATAATAATAGAAGTGTAGATTGCTTATGGTAAAATTTCGGCTTTGGACTAATTGCGTTCAGTTGAAATCCGTTTAGACAGTTTTTAATTTATCGTTGGTAATACAGGTTACAGAATCAATCAATCATTCGCGAATTTTAACAAATCCATTTTCCTCTGATCACGAAGTAAACAGGAATGGGCAATCCTTGATAGGCGTGCCAAACAAAAATGCCAACGAGCATTTTCCGTCATGCAACCCATGCTTCACATTAAAAAGTAAATATCCAACAGTTTCTCTGAGCTGTATATTTCAACTCAACAGCATATAATTTTATTAAACCCAGATATTACTTAGAGATGCAATAAAGAAAGAAACATTGTCAAATGTTTTAATAATAAAAAGTAATTAAGAAAAATAAAACAAACATTCTATTTCTAAGACATTTCTCTGAGATGTGTTGACTTACAAGCTTGATGCCAATTTAGTGAAAAATCCGGTAAATCCAGCATTTCCGTAGCATCGTCAAGCGCTAGACCAAATAATATCTTCCCAAAAATTTCGGATGAGACGTGAGAAAATTTTACATCATACTTTTGGCACGCGCGCATAAAAAGATTGACCATCCCTGGTCTATATATTTCTCTAATCTGTGCACTTCTCTCTATAACGAATTTAATAATTACAGCCTGCGAGGTAGGGTGAACAAGTTATTTAGACGTAGAAACGTGGCTTAAACTAGTGGTTAAACCACATCATCTAATAGATGGAGGTTCAGGGCAAATGTGCAGTACAGTACAGTACATTAGGCAAAAATAAATAATATTAGTTTTCCTGTCCATGAAGTCAATGCTGTTTTACAGGCTGTACATGTAGCTGCAGTTATATACAGTAGACCCCCCTATAACATTGTTGATAATTCCGTGTTATATGAATTTCATGTGGTACGAGTCACTTAGATTTTATAAATACGTGAGCCGTTCACAGCCTGGCACACATATTTGTAAAATCTAAGTGACTCGTACAACATGGAATTCATATAACACGGAATTATCAACAGTGTTATAGGGAGTCTACTGTACTGTAGCTACATGTACTGTACCATTGAGAAATGAAAAAACCCGAGTCGTTAGAAGTGGAAAATTAAATATAGTAGACCCCTATAACCCGGGTTCATATAATGCGGATTCGTATATCGCAGCGAAAAAATTGCGACCGTATTCGTATAAAGACGCTAAAAGAGACTCGTAAAATGCGGTAAAACGTTATCGCCGACTCGTGTCGCGATAGGATTGGTCGAATCTGGACCAATAGTGGACGAGCAGCCGAACTACTTACACGCTACNCCGGAGCGGGACTCGAACCCACAACTCCTGCTTACCGTGCAGATGCGTTGCCAGTTATGCTACCCGGACCTCCGGTCTGATCTCCTCTTCCAGCGTATATAAGCTAACTATATAACCATCGACGGTTATTACAACGCCGGCTGGGGACACATTCAGTGCCCACGTCCCACAAGGCACTCAACCAGCCATCGTAAGCCCCGGCAAGGCGTAATATATACAAATATAATAACCGTTGATGGTTATATAGTTAGCTTATATACGCTGGAAGAGGAGATTGGACTGGAGGTCCGGATAGCGTAACTGGCAACTCATCAGCACGATAAGCAGGAGTTGTGGGTTCGTTTCCCGCTCCACACCGATTTTTTCTTCCAGCGGTTCTAAATTAATTTATTTATAATTATTAATGTTAATAAGAGATGGCGCCTAACGCTTACCTCTAGTGACAAATTGGTTACGTAATTAGTCTTAAACTAGCTCGATAGATTTTCGGCATACGGTTGGTGTTTAGTTATGTTATATATATCGGGTTTAGCAATGTTTGTAGATACGTGTTGTTTCCTGCAATTTATTTATATTAGTATTAATTAACGAAAATAGCGTTGTGTGTACCGTGTGACTCACACCCTCAAAATTCCTTTTTGCCTGTTTATAAACAAATATAATTTATAAATNTATATAAATTAGGTACCGTAAGTCTAATAAAGCACTGTAATTTTATACCTTTCTTGTGAAAAAAACATTTCTTATTTAACGGTTATAAAAATTATTTCTATTAATGATGTATCCAAAGTTCAACGAATTTTTCGCAGAAAAATAACTTGTCAGAAAACGCGCCCGCCATTTGATGCGCTGCTCCGCGACGAAAACGAGCTTAAGCAATGGCGTGATCGAACAGTGCACACTCGGTAAGTAATCCTACAATTTTTTGTTTATAGGATAGTTTATAAGGATTATTCCCAAAAAATTATACGTGTTTTGGAAATGTTGAGTGAAATTAGTCTAGAATCGATTAATTTTATGGAAGAAAACCTTTACATATGTGCAATTTACGGACTACGGCTAAACAGCCGTAGTCCGTAAACTGCACACATGCCGGGCTGTGATTGGCTCATGTATTTGAGGATTCCTACAACGTGAAATTCTTATAAAGCAGAACGTATCTACCGAATTATAGGGGTGTCGACTCTACTTGTAGGTTTTTCACAGGTTAAAGCTTTCTATTGCCTGCAGGCAGGTGCTATCTGCTACCTGTCGCAGTAATTATATAGCGCGTCTATTTCGCGCTATGTCATAGTAGCAATAAATAAGTGAATATAATATATATTTTTTAAAGTTATATATTTTTTTTATAAGAATTATATTTAGTTTATTACTTTGTTAGATATTTTGCCAATAGATGGCGATACGTGAATACATCGAGTGAAGTTGGGTATGGGCCGAACTCAGTGGTATAGCCCAAGACCAGAAGCAGGAGGAAGATGTAAAGTTGTGTATGAAGAAGTTAGTGTGAAGGGGAAGTACAGGAGATAGGATAGAGGGAAAAAGACCTTAGTCTATGAGACGCAAGGGCGTCCGCATCGCATACATTTAAGACAAATACTTACATTACATTAATTACAGTTATATACAGTTAGTACAGTAGATAAACAGTCAAAGGGTGCTGATGAGTATGTAGACAGATAATACATTGTCGTTACATTGCAGAAGATACACATAAAATTCAGAGAGTACAATTTCAGAGTGGAAAGTTACACAAGTAATACTTTCACGTGCATAATTTGGTGACGTTGTTGAAAATTTTGGAGATGGTATACAGTGACGTAAAGATTTACATTGAATAACAGGGAACACAATTACTGTTACCATGATAGTTACAGGGATGCAAGCATAGAGTACACCGTGCTAGTCCAATATCTTGATGTCATGAATGAATTTCTTTAAGGCTTTGGAGATGTATTTGTTTTCCGTGAAGACCATAAGCTCACAGGGCCAGAGCTCATTCCTGTTATGTATTTCATTTATGAGTCCCTTTCGTTGGCTTGAGTAGATAGGGCAGTGAAAGAGAATGTGCAGTGGGTCTTCCTGTTCTTTGAGAGGGCATGGGCAGAGTCCATCAGTTTTATTCAGAAACCTTTTCAGGTAACTGCGAAAGTTTCCATGCCCTGTATACATCTGTGTAGTTGAGTAGGAGGGAATCAGGTGTTTATAACTGCGACGTTGTTTCACACTAGGAATAAATTGGTGGGTGAGCCTACCTGTTGTACCAGTGTCCCATCTGTCTTGCCAACTTTTCCAGGAGTATTCCCTGATATGATTGTGAAGCCATTTAGGGGGAATAGCACTGAAAGAATAGTGAGTGATCCTTTCTGGAGCGGTGCGGGCCAGCAAGTCTGCTCTCTCGTTGCCAGCGTTACCAGCATGGCCTTTCACCCAGTGGAGCCTGATGTTGATGATACGGCGTAAATGAATTATAATGTTGATGCTTTGGTAGACCGTTGGGTAGTTGCTGTTCAGCTTTTTCAGTTGCTGGAGTGCAACACGGCTGTCACTGAGAATGGTGACGTTCTTTGTGTTGTGATGGTGAATGTTTTTCAGAGTCCACTGTAGGGCATGGAAGATGGCTAGAGACTCTGCTTGGTTAGCAGTGCAGTGTTCGCCAAGCTTGTACTGCACCTGGTATAAATTCCTTTTGTTGTAGGTGA
>NW_019385010.1:217744-224235 GCF_000671375.1 Centruroides sculpturatus | reverse complement strand
ATATTAATATAAATTAAACAATGTTTTCTTCGTCATCACTAAAAACACTATTAATTAACCGAGAGCGTTTTCTTTTTGGCAAATTATCCTTATCCTCTGAGCATTTTTCTGCATTATCTTCAGATCCATGCTTTACCTTTTGAGAAAAGTATGTAATTTTAGATTGCTTGCTTCTAGTTAAAATATCTTTATAAATTTCCTTATATGGTGTTAAGCACTTATGAAGAATAAAGCAAGTATGGAATATGGGAAAAATATCTGGCAACATCAGAAGAAGAAGCGTCGCGATCTGGCAACATTGAAACAAATTTCGAGAAGGATCATGTGTATGGACAGAACGCGAGAAAAGAAAATTTACATACTTAAGTACTAATAGTTCACGAAAATAATAATTTTCGTGAACTATTATTACTTAAGTATGTAAACCTGTAAAAGTATTTGAATATCTTGATTCAATCCTTGCTGTCAAACTTTCTGTTTATAATCTAATAGTCATTTCGATATACGCCCCCCATAATAAAAAAGATTCCATTTTTAAAATTTTACATAGATATCTTATTTCTCTCTCTGAATCCCAAAATATTAAAATTATCTTATGTGGAGACTTCAATATGCGTAACATCTCTTGGAATTCTAATGGCCCATATTATTCTTCTATTGACCCGACTGAACAATTTTTCCTTCATGAAATTTTCTATTTTTTTCAACTTAAACAGGTAATCCTTTTTCCATCTCGTATTAATAATTTTCTTGATCTTGCTTTTACTTATAATTGTGTTGTATCTACCAATTACGCTCAGGGGTTCAAATCTGACCATAATGCAATATGTCTAGATGTCTTATTAAATACCAATAAACAGCAATCTGCCAAGTACATTAATATTCCAATTTGGGCCTCATTCAATGGCACAGAGGCCTCTAAAATCCTTTGCTCCATTGATTGGACCTTCCTCAACTCGCCTATTTCTCCTCAGAAACTTACTGATAAAATTTACAACTTGANGTAGGGCATGGAAGATGGCTAGTGACTCTGCTTGGTTAGCAGTGCAGTGTTCGCCAAGTTTGTACTGCACCTGGTATAAATTCCTTTTGTTGTAGGTGACCACCATTGAGCACCCAACGCCTTTGTCAGACTTGGATCCGTCCGTGAAGATGTGGATCCCGTGGGGGTGTAATTTTCCTGAAGATTAATTTGAGCGTCGATAGTAGTTTTTGGGTGGAATGCATGCGGACGAGGGAGGTAGTCCAGGCTGTGCTGCTCGATGTGGTTGGCAAGCAAAGCTGCTTCCCTGTAGACCCCGATTCCTGTGGTGGGTTGTCAAATTCCTGCCTACTGATTTGATGAGTTGCCATCTTGTAATGATTGTACTTCCAGACTCTTTCTTTTACTATAAGATCAATGGGGATGATGTTAGCGATGGCGAGTAAGGCATCAGTTGGAGCGGTTTTGTAGGCTTTCGTGATGGAGATTGCAGAAAGTCTCTGAGCCGATTGCAGTTTTCTTTTGATGTGGGTTTTCCCCACGGAGTTTCCCCATAGTTCTGCGCCATAGAGTAATATTGGTTCCACAACCGCAGTGTATAGGAGTCTAGAAGTGTCACTCCCATAACCCCAGCGGTTCCTGACAATGGAATATACGTGAATACCAGTAAATCGAATGAAGATAGAAATTAATTGATCTGTAGAAATCCATTAGATATTTTGGGGTGGATTTCGACACAATCGAAGTTTGCAGTATATAAAATGTAACTGCCGAGTTTCGTAGCAATTGGTCGAACGGCCGAGACGTGTGTACCAAACAAACATCCAAACAAACAAACATTCTCATTTACACATATAGATATTCCATAGAAAGATGTATTTTTATTCTAATTGCATTTCCGGATAAGCTAGTATTTATCGAGGAGAACTAATAAAACCAGGGCTGTGGAGTCGGAGTCGGAGTAGGAGTCGGAGCCGTGGAGTTTTGGTGTTTTGGCCGGAGTCGGAGTCGTCAAAAAATCCGCCGACTCCGACTCCCTTTTTACTTACCAACTTGTTATGTATATGAAACGGAGTCGGAGTCGTAGTCGGATGGTAAGAAAAAGTCGGAGTCGGTAAATTTTTACGCGACTCCACAGCCCTGGATAAAACGAATTCCAAGATTAGATAGAAGTTTAAAAAAAACAATTGCACAAATATAAGAGATTTTATAACCAAACAACGTGTAAAATAAATTATGTATAAAAGGAAAAGTTTTAATTTTTCCCTTCTAATAGTTGATGGATGGAGGATTTCCAAGTATCGTTGGGAGTATTGGGTTTCTGACGAATAGTGACTGGAGAATTATACAACAGCAATGAAGGTAGTTAGACATATCAATTTCCTCCTTGCAAACATCATACGAAAGATCCACTTCCACCACATGCGCTTAGAAATAGGAATGAATCATCATGGTAATTAGTTGCAGATGTCACGTCATTTTGACGTCATGTAATTAACCTAAAGGTAGTGTTTATAGCTGCCATGTTTGAACTGTGAAAGTCATCTTATAGATGTGGAAGACATTTTAAAATTTTACGAAGGTAAAAAAGGTAAAGATTATTATAAACATTTTATACAACAAATAATTGAAATTTATCAATAAAAATAATCTCTGCCGTTTCTTTTTCCAAAAATAATTCCATTTTTATTTCTTTGTACGAGAAAGTCATGTTTTCATGGGACCAGCCATAATGAATTAACACATAGCTCAACAGCGAACTAGCTGGCACTTCCAGCTTACTAGTTCCATCAAAAATGACGTCACATAACAAAAGTAAATGCCGTAAAGCGCGGCACTCGGACGAAAGTATACAGGTTGAGCGTGCTGTAGTAACATTAACTCAGACGTAAACGCCCCTTAATTAATTATCAAATTAGCGCCGAACGCCATCTTGGTTATCAAGTGAGTGTTCTACTGTATATTTACAGAAATAATATAAATTAATTAATTGCAAATGTCTATACTTTATCTAATCTTAAATTTCTGTTTAGTGATGTTGATTTGGTCCCTGGAAGCCGTCACGTATATATGTTTACGACAGACAAAGATCTTGGAAATTTTAAATCTGTTTCAATAAGTTGGAAACCTCATCTTGGCGACTTTATCAATCCTTTTAATTGGCTTAAGACTAAGAAAATTAATATCAAATATGTTCAATTAGTTCCTATGAACGTTATCCAGAAAGAGTGAGTTATTTTGTTTATAAAAAATAATAATAATATTCGTATTAATGATTCATAACAAGACCATANTGTTAAAAAAGTATATGGAAAAATAAAAATCAAGTTTAAGTCATTTTATTCGACTTTACGTCTGTCCGCCACAAATATTGAAGTCGTAATATCACTAGATAAACGTTTAAAGCACATAAAATCATATTAAAATATATACAAGTATGTACTGTATTTACAGTACACGCATTCGTAAATTTAGATTACTTTTTTTGTACTATATTAAAAACTAAAATTTATTTGTTTGTAAGCTTAAAATAGATTTTTATTAACCATATATTATTAAAAATGCATTAATAAATAAAATACAGAACCGGAAATGGAAATTTACGGTTTAGCCTAGTGATAAGTAGATTCGGAGACAAGTAAATTCGACTTACGTCGTTTTTCGACTTACGTCGTTCTCCTGGAACCAATTACCGACGTAAGGCGAGGTATACCTGTATTTCTTTACTACTTTTTAACGGGTATGTACTTGATGTTTACTTATTATTATTATTATATTTTGAAATATTTGAAAAGTATCGTTATTAATACAGATTTTACAGTGGTTATTAAGCTACTGTAATTTGTTAATCTTAAGATTTGATATTTTATAATTTTAGCAAAAAAAATAAATTTTATTTCTACTTTTAAAGGTTATTCATGGACAGGACGAATGCAAAATTGAAAGTGATATTAATGCCGGACTTGCTAAATTGTAAATAATATAGAATATATTTTTGTATATTAATTAATTAGATGGATTTTTTTATAAAACACAATTTGAATAAGGCATATAATTGTGAAAATTATTTAAAGGTTGCCGTTTTTCTATTGTAAACATATCAAAAATTCGACTGTAGTAAGTTAATACAGGATAATGGCGCAAATATGTATTATTGTAACAAGCATTACAGAAGGTCTCTCGTCGCAGTTACTTTTCGTTTTGTCCATAAAAATGACATTTATGCTTATATCATAATACGGCAGAGAAATAAAATAATTAAATTATTCACTTATTCTACGAAGAAATTATGCGTCAATAATTAACGCGTAAATCTGTGCTCCAACCCTACAACTCCCAGATAATTGCCTACATATTACATAAGTACTTACAATTTACAATTAAATAGCTACTAAACATCACTTTAGACACTGTCGAATAAAAGTATTTTCATCAATCAACCGGTAAATTGTTTTACATAGTCTGGTATAAAGATTTAAAAGAATTGAAGTAAATTATTACATCTATCAAACGAGTTTCATTAAAGTCGCAACTCAATTCATTTTCATTACTTAAAACGTAAAAATCATTTTCTGTAAACGTCAAATTTATTTATTCGTAATCTAATTAAAACAGTAAATACTGTAATTTTAATTTCATAAAATTGATTTGGATATGAAATATAATTAAGATTATTTTTCAAAAATATAACAAGACACTTAAATAATGAATTTTAAAAGGATTTTCTTGGCCTTTGGCATTCGATGATTCAAATTCGCGCCATTCTGTATCAGTGACGTAATAAAATTCGGATTTAACAAAAATTTCGGAATTAGACAGCTCCGTATTTCCAATCTTGACAAATATAATAACGGATGACTGCTTAGGTATAAAAATTGGATTTTCCAATTCAATGTTTCCAGTTTGAGAACACTTTGTAGTGTCATCCATTAAGTTTACTTCTCTCCCTGAAAAAATGACATCCGTTACAACAGGAATCCGATTTGGCATTTCGTGAGTTATTGGAAGGACAAAATTAATCAGAAAACTGTCTTCCTCTGCATAAAATTCGCATTGAAATGTTTGCGATTTAGTAAATTTAATTCGTTTTTCTGCGTGAACGAAGCGTTTATTGACATAATGAATCAGCGAATCGGGATTCGTATTCCTCCGAGGGTTTGGATTTTTGCAAATCGTTGGAGGAAGCTCATATTCTGGGGGGAAAAAACTTGAACGGATTGCCGTCATTTCCTCTTCTGTCAAAATATTTTTTTTAAATACAGAACTTTCTAATATATTTATATCCACGCTCAGGAAACGTATCATGCGTAGAAAAGGTTCCATACGAGCACGAATTCGCTGTAATCTGGTGACTTCTGTAGATTTTGCGGAACTATTGCGACTCTGTTCTTCTAATTCCCTTCTTTCTACCCATCTTAATAAAGCAAAGAATAGCTTTTCTTCTCGAAGAATTGCATATATTGGCCGTGAAACGAATCGTAAAACTGTTATTTCTTTGCAAAGAAGAAAACTTTCTGAATCGAGTATTTCGTCACAAAAGACGTCAAAATGTTGCCAGCATCGAAATTGGATGATTTCATCGCCGTTTTCGCATGCAAATTCGTAGATAAAACATACATTTTGATTGTTGATTTGTTGTAAAATGTAATTTCTGCAGATTGGCAGGATATCTTCTATTTTGAAATCTTTCCCAAGTTTATATATTTCCAGACTAGTTCCCGTAGATGTCAAATGAAGCTGATGTGTTTTCAAATAGCTGTAAAAATTGCAAACATTAATACTGTATTTGCATTGTTTTTTATTTACATTGCAGAACTTACTTTATAAACTCTTGAAAAGAGAGCATCGTGCATTGTAAGTGTAACGGTGACGAGGACAAAGAGTAAGAAGCTATTAATTCGTTCAAATGCTCACAGCGTGTCTCCAAGAATGATTTACTTACTGAGACTCTATAATCTATAAACTGGATTTTAACAAACTCTTCGGAAACATTTTCCATAGTTAAATATAACAATCGCAGAAGCGATTAATAATGTAAAATAACAATATTGGTTTAACAATTTAATAATTCATTAATTAATTAAACCGTTGTAAAAATTAGAACTTTGTAAATTAATTTTACTAAAAATTAAAAGAAGTGTTCGTAAAGAAAACAAATATAGTTTAAAGTTTAGTAAAAAGAAAATATTATTTATGTAAATTTTTGTGTAAGTAATATACATACTGTATGAAAAAATTGTGTTTTATATATATATATACAGTAGATCCCCCTATAAGACGGTAGATACGTTCCGTTTTTTATGAATCAATTTTGTAGGAATCACAGCCAATCACAGCCCGACACTTGTGAAGTTTACGGACTACGGCTGTTTGAAAGGTTTTCTTCCATAAAATTAATCGATTCTAGACTAATCCGACTCAATATTTCCAAAACACATATATTTTTTTTGGAAATAATCCGTATAAACTACGCTATAAACAAAAAATTGTAGGATTACTTACCGAGTGT
>NW_019385010.1:207809-217470 GCF_000671375.1 Centruroides sculpturatus | reverse complement strand
TCTTACTATATTGGTCACATTTTAAAAATTTATCAAACCATTGTTTTTGTTCATTTAAACAGCACAATAAAATTTGACTTTAAATAAAGTGTACTTTTCAGACCATACAATATGAATTTGAGTAAAAACACTGTTAATTCAGACTTTCAATAATTTAGGCTATCCAGACTTTTCCCCCAATTAGTCCAAATTAGTGAGATTATATTGTATACAAAAGAAAAAATGAAACAGCAATATATTTGATATAATGCTTGTAGTCAATAGAACAATGAACTGTGACCAATTGTTAATCAAGTTATAACCATATTAACTATTGATATGACATCAAGATGGCAAAATTTGGCATTTTAAACCAACATCATAAAATTTATAAACAAATGATCTGTAAAACACAGTACTGAATATTTTTGTTATTCTTATCTTGGAAATGACATCAAAATTAACCAAATAAATTTTCCCTACCCGATGTTATACATTTTAAAAGAAAAAATTTATTTGAATCTTCTTATCTTCATATATTAATTTTATTATAACAACTTTCCATAGAAATCATAGAAATATTTTATTTAATTTAAAATAGACAATTCAACTCATTAAAACAAAATTTTTAAAATGTTAAATTTATTTGAACAAATTACTCATATAATGTATAATACTTAATTTCATTATTTTATCACACATTGTATGACTGCATATTCACCTGAAATCATCCAATCACTTTGAAAGTTTTGAAGTTTCTCTGCTTGTCCTGAAGCCAATCCAGTTACAACATCAGCTTTCAATGTTCTTAAGGCACATAATGTTGATGGTAAAAAATTATTTAAAGCAATGTGAAAGGGTGTGGTGGTAGGCCACTTTCTATCTCCAACCAATTTTCTATAATTTAAGTCTCCTTTAAATAAAATAATATCAGCATCACTTAACTTTTGATATAAAGCTTTATCTACAATTTTCATTTCACTAAAATCATAAGGTAACGTCCAGAACTGTTCTTTTTCAATCTTCCATTCTCCACACTTTAATCTTTTATTGTATCTATCTACAAGAGTACAAACTTTCTCATTTTGTACTTGTCCCAATTCATTCAATGTCCAGTATATATCTTTTTCCATTGTATCAGACACATACCAAGGTATCATTTTAACATATATTCTTGCTTTGTCAATAAGTTTTGTAGCTGTAAGGAATTCTAACAAACATAAATCACAAATTAATTCAAAGCCAACATTGTCTAAAATTATATCAAGACAAATATTTGAATTTTGAGCAGTTTTATTTATATATTCCCATAGTTTGTCAATATCATTTACTAAAATATTCTTGTTAAGTTCCTCCAACTGCTTAATGAGACAATCTTTCTGCACATTTTCTTTACCAGCCGAAATGGATAAATCACACCTATTTGACCATAATGATAGCTATAAAAGAATTTATATATTATTTTATTAAAATAATTTTTAAAATCATTAATAGTTAATTTAAATTATGCTTATAACTAAATTTTATCATTTTTATGAAAAATTTCTAAGAAAAACTTATAGTAAAAGTAATCTATAAAATATAAAACTTTATTAATATTTTATAATTAATGTCACTCACACCATTTTATAACAAAACAACTTTAATATATCTTGACCTATATCAGAAAATAAACAACTGCTTACAATGTGGGAGTTACATAATTCAAATATAAAGGTGGTCAAATGTCTATATGTCAAAACATATTCTCCAAAATATAAACTATATCTTATTATTTTTTGATTTAGATTACTTTTAGTTGTAAACTGATGTCCCTGAGAGTAACAAGTTGTTACAAAAGGTTCTTGTTCTTATCTTTTAACAATACTAATTGGTTAAATTATAAATGGAGAAAGGTGTTTTTTGAGTTTCTTAATGAGAACATGATCATCAGATTGTATAGAAGTCACTGATTTTAAATTACAAAGTTGGTCAACAAGTTACATATATTTTTTGTTTATATTTCAATTAAATTTTGCTATCCAAAAAGCATTAATTTTTCAATCAAAACTTATTTCTGTTGAAAATTTCTGAATTGAGTTATTTTGTAAGCAAACAGAAATTGTATTGTATTGTTGCTTTCCAATTACTCTTCTCTACAGTAGCAAAAACTATGCAAATTAATCCTGTTCTGTTTTTATAATAATCTTGTTATAGATTTTATCAATATTCTATTTTCAAGATAAACACTAATAGTAGTTCGAGTCCCGCTCCGGGCCGATTTTTTCTCCCAGCGGTTCCAAATTATTTAAATTAATTAATATATTTATAATTATTAATTTTAATAAGAGATGGCGCCTAACGCTTACCTCTAGTGCCAAATTAATTACGTAATTTATTTAGAATTTAGCATTAAAATAGCCCGATTAATTTACGGCATTCGGTTGGTGTCTTACTATATTGGATATCGGGTTTGGAGATGTTTATTTATATATTATTATACAAATTAATATAAAAATAACTTAAAATTAAAGTAAAATTTTTTTTATTTTTGGTCACATGTTCCTCTATCCCTATTTACTCTGTTAAAATAGTCTCGTTTAACGCTGTTTCACTTAGCGCTTTGTCATCTAGGAACACATCTCCCACATTAAGCAAGGTCTTACTGTATTTACTCGACTGCCTCCAAAAAAAATCTGTGCCCGAGAGCAATTGGTTACATCATTCATTTCCTTTACACAGATTTAAGCTTAAATGATCAATAATCTGGAACCCTTCTGTGCAAGGAATGGCTGATAAGCAAATCTACTGTTCTATGATATCGGATTTGAAAATTGCAATGACTACTAAAGAACATCATTTGTTGTAACAGAAATCAGACATTAAGTTATGATTGTATATTATTATTTTAAAACAGTATTAGAATAAAAAATCTTCTGAAAGTCAAAATTTACCTGTTGGATCTCCTGTTTGAACCATAAAACCTTTCAGATTTCTATGAAATAAGCAACCATTGTAATAATCACTAGCACACAATGCAAGAAAATTCTGAAATAAAATATATTCAAATTAAACTAATATTTTATATTGAGTTTAAATTTATAAAAGCTTACCTCACAAGCTTTAGGACATTGCTCACAGAAAAGTTCAATTTTAATATTACCAACATCAGTATGAAGAGTAACTGACTGTAAAATTATTTTAAATATTTGATAAAAAGATAATTAGTGTTAGGATAAAAATATTGTGTTAATCATTATATAATAATAATAAAATTTACTGTATGCAAAATTTTTTTAATATTAACATAGTATTAACACAACTCTTAGTTTCTAAATTAATCTTCAATCTGGACTTCTTTTAAGAAGTTAATTAAAAATTTGACCACTTGGTAACTTAAGAACACAATATTAATTATACAGGCTCTTCCAAAAACAATGCTACTATTTTAAATTATAACTATGTTAATTATCAACGTATGTAATGAGAAGTATGCAATGTATATCAATCTACAGAGTAAATGTCTGAGTTTCAACTACCATCTGCATACGAACATCTTTTTGTCTGCTGCCTCTAGGAAGCTTTAAAAACAAAAATGACGACTCTATAATAAAGTGTTTCGTGTCCTGCAGTTCTCAAAGTCAGAATCAATTTTGGTGGATCACTTTGAAATTGTCATTTGCAAACAACTTCAAAATGATCCACAATATAAGGCAAACATTCTTGTTGCACAATGATGACCAATTCTGAGTTTGTGGACTGCAGGACACAGAATGCCTTCTCTGTTGCAGTGCTACCATTATTATTTACAGCACTTCCTAGAGATGATAGACAAAAAGACATTTGAATGCAGATGTTAAATGAAACTTGAACAGTTACTCTATCAATTGGTGAACAATGTATACTTCTCAGGTAATAATTAACATAATTACAGAAATTTAAAATGGTAGAATTGTTTTTGTAATAATCTGTAATTTAATATTTACAAAATGCCTGTCTTCAATAAATTTTATGCACTTGACATGTAAAAATTTTAAATGCAAAGTTTCTTATATAATGTTATATAACAGGGATGGCCAACACGTAGACCGCGGCCACAAATGTTTTGAAAGTAGTCCATGAAGCTAAAGTTGAACAATTTGCTTTCACTTAAATTAATGTTTAAAAATCTTAATTCGATAATTTATTCTTACAATAATAGACTGTCTGTGCGACGTACCCATACTGTTTTTATCTATCCCGATGAACAATGCAAATGAATGTTAACGCATGCGCATATAAAAATCCTAAAATTGTTTGCCCGTGTTCATAGTCGCCCGCAGACTATATTTTACCAAAAAAGTAGCCCCTAAGGGATAAAAGTTTGGCACACCTGATATATACAAGATTACTATAATTATGCAAAATTACTGCAATTATATGCAAAATACATACAAAATTGCTGAAATTATAATATGTAAAGTAAATAATCTTTGAAATATTTATTCAAAGATTGGATTTCACTATAAATCAGAATTTATATTGGAATTTTAATCTTCTGTGATTCTGTATGACGCCTTAGAAAATTTTTTTAAGTATGTTTAATTTCGAGAGCTATTTTTAATTCCGGTCAATATTGATGTCTTTGGCCAATCTAGGTTATGTATTATATATTTATTTTATTGAGTACATTTTTAGTGTAAAGCAGGGACGTTTAACTGTCGTAGCATCCATTACATTGAAAACATCGCGACTTAATTGAGGTTACCCTCGCAATAACAACTGATTGCCATTACGCAGGTGTGCAAGTAAAAAACTGCATAGGAGTTTTATACATTTTCTCACAGATTTCAACTTGGTAAAAACGAAAAAAATACCAAAAAAATTCCATTTCCTCAATTTCTTTTGTTACACTCAAGTTTTTGTTTGTATTTAGCGTAAAATTCTTAGTTAAGTTAAAATTTAGTATACTTTTCTTTTATTAAAAAATGGCTTTAAAACAAAGACTTTTCACATTAATTCTATCAATTATAGCTGGACTTGTTAATAAATAAATAAAAATGGTTGAAGAGAGTAGTGGTAGGTGGAGGTGGGTTAAGTAGTTTTAGCGTTAGGAGGAATGTCGCATGATCGTATAGAAACAGGTTAAAAGTTGATAGTGAGTAATATTATTGGTGAGGTTGAGCATGTTTCGACATGTTATCTGGGATACTAGGAATAAATATAAATAACCTGCTGTTGGGTTAGATCATGTTTCAACAAGCTAAATAAGTTCAGTATCTCACTGACCATCTAATGCCACACTCAGTTTATATCCAGCATTCGAACACTACGGTGCTTGTATTTTTATTTCTGGAATATCGCTCGCAGAGGTTGTGTAATTTCTCCCATCTTTTGTTATGTTTGTGGTGAATACACAGAAACATAAGTGAGTTTGTGAAGAATGTTTAATTCGCGTATTTCAAATTGAAACTTGGAGATCGAGACAAAGCAGATTTTTGGAAACAATGGAAGAAAAGCAAAAAGAAGCATGGGAATCTTTCAAGAGTGTAGTGCATAAATTTTTGGTGAATACTAGGACTCTGACTACAAACCATTGTACAACGCATGCTGGCTGTAGCGTATGATGCTCAAGGATGCAAGATTAACTTAAAAGTTCATTTCTTACACTCCCATATTGACTATTTTCCCCAATACTTGAAAGTCTACAATGAAGAACAGGGTGAAAGATTTCACCAGGATGTCCGTGATATCGAGAGACGTTACCAAGGAAAATGAGATGTCGATATGTTAGCTGACTACTGTTGGATGCTCAACCGAGAAACCAGAGAAGGAAATCGGAAATGAGTTTGGAGAAGCATCAAAAAGAAAAAGAAAAGATTTCATAAGAAAAAAGAGTAGACCTAAAATTGTGTATAAATATCAGAAACAATTTGTTGATTAGTTGTAAGATAATATAATATATTTAGTTCATTGTAATAAATAAGTTTCAATCAAAAATTGGTTTTTATGCTGCAAAAAACCCTTATGTGATGGGATATAACGGAAATTATTTTTAGAATCTGCGATCTTTAAAACATATAATTCAGCAAACATATTCCATGCAGTTGGAATTTATTTTTTTTTTTTTGCAGACCTGTGTTACCATTTTGTTCTCGAAAAGAAATAATATTTACAGTTCGTGTATTGAGGTAGTCGTTTCTTTCTTAGTTGATTACAAATTACAAAAACTGAATTTAAAGTATGTTTACGAAAAACTCAGTCTGTTTCTCTAATAAACAAGAAAAATTGACATAACCACTCTTTTTTTCACGCGTTTCCAAATCAAAATCGATGTTTTTCCTAAATTTCAGGTTTATTTTCTGATTGTCATCCAACATTTCCTGAAGTGTACAGTATTTAGGTAATGTCTTGGTTACTTTTACATTGTAAATATATACGTTCTATAGTGTTTCCGATGCCGACCATCCGTATTTCATCACCAATTGCTTAGCCCTGACTCCAATAAACCTCTACTTTTAGGCTAATGTCCGAATTTAGAATTTTAAATATTCTTAATAGCCACAAGTCTCTCATAATTGCCACTGTACGAACACAATCACATTAACAGTTTTTAACTGTTTATTAAGAAGTAAAACTGGTATCTGTCATGTGGCTGTAGAAAGGATATTCATTGGATAGTTTCATATCACTGAAGAAAAATATATTAATGCAAAACGTTTTAATGAATTATTCAATTGTTAAACCAATATCGTTATTTTACATTATTAATCGCTTCTGCGATTGTTATATTTAACTATGGAAAATGTTCCCGAAGAGTTTGTTAAAATCCAGTTTATAGATTGTAAAGTCTCAGTACCTAAATCACTTTTGCAGACGAGCTGTGAGCATTTGAACGAATTAATAGTTTCTTGCTCTTCGTCCTCGTCATCGTTGCAATTACAATGCATGCTGCTCTCTTTTCAACAGTTTATAAAGTAAGTTCTGCAAAGTGAATAAAAAAAATGTAAATACAGTATTAATGTTTGCAATTTTTACAGCTATTTGAAAACACATCAGCTTCATTTGACATCTACGGGAACTAGTCTGGAAATATATAAACTTGGGAAAGATTTCAAAATAGAAGATATCCTGCCAATCTGCAGAAATTACATTTTACAACAAATCAAAAATGAAAATGCGTGTTTTATCTACGAATTTGCATGCGAAAACGGCGATGAAATCATCCAATTTCGATGCTGGCGACGTTTTGACGTCTTTTGTGACGAAATCCTCGATTCAGAAAGTTTTATTCTTTGCAAAGAAATAACAATTTTACGATTCGTTTCACGGCCAATATATGCAATTCTTCGAGAAGAAAAGCTGTTCTTTGCTTTATTAAGATGGGCAGAAAGAAGGGAATTAGAAGAACAGAGTGTCAATAGTTCCGCACAATGTACAGAAGACACCAGATCACAGCGAATTCGTGCTCGTATGGAACCTTTTCTACGCATGATACGTTTCCTGAGCGTGGATATAAATATATTAGAAAGTTCCGTATTTAAAGAAAATATTTTAACAGAAGAGGAAATGACGGCAATCCATTTACGATCTGTTTGTCCAGAATTTGAGCTTCCTCCAACGATTTGCAAAAATCCAAACCCTCGGAGGAATACGTATTACGATTCGCTGATTCATTATGTCAATAAACGCTTCGTTCACGCAGAAAAACGAATTAAATTTACTAAATCGCAAACATTTCAATGCGAATTTTATGCAGAGGAAGACAGTTTTCTGATTAATTTTGTCCTTCCAATAACTTACGAAATGCCACATCCGATTTCTGTTGTAATGGATGTCATTTTTTCAGGCAGAGAAGCAAACATAATAAATGAGACCTCAAAGTGCTATCAAACTGGAAACATTGGATTGGAAAATCCAATTTTTATACCTAAGCAGTCATCCGTTATTATATTTGTCAAAATTCGAACTACGGAGCTGTCTAATTCCGAAATTTTTGTTAAGTCCGAATTTTATTACGTCACCGATACAGAATGGAGCGAATTTGAATCATCGAATGCCAAAGGCCAAGAAAATCCGTTTAAAATTCATTATTTGTCTTGTTATATTTTTGAAAAATAATCTTAATTATATTTCATATCCAAATCAATTTTCTGGAATTAAAATTACAGTATTTACTGTTTTAATTAGATTACGAATAAATAAATTTGACGTTTACAAAAAATGATTTTTACGTTTTAAGTAATGAAAATGAATTGAGTTGCGACTTTAATGAAACTCGTTTGATAGATGTAATGATTTACTTCAATTCTTATAAATCTTTACGCCAGACCGTTGTAAAACAATTTACCAGTTGCTTGATGAAAAACTCCTATTCGACAGTGTCTAAAGTGATGTTTAGTAGCAATTTTATTGTAAATTGTAAGTAGTTATGTAATATGTAGGCAATTATCTGGGACTTCTAGGGTTGGAGCACAGATTTACGCGTTAATTATTGACGCATAACCTCTACGTAAAATAAGTGAATAATTTAATTATTTTATTTCTCTGCCGTATTATGATATAAGCATAAATGTCATTTTCATGGACAAAACGAAAACTAACTGCGAAGAGAGACACTTCTGTAATGCTTGTTACAATAATACATATTTGCGCCATTATCATGTATTAACTTACTACAGTCGAATTTTTGATATGTTTACAATAGAAGAACTGCAATCTTTAAAGAATTCTCACAATTATAAGCTTTATTCAAATTGCGTTTTACATAAACATTTATTTANTGATTTGTTGTAAAATGTAATTTCTGCAGATTGGCAGGATATCTTCTATTTTGAAATCTTTCCCAAGTTTATATATTTCCAGACTAGTTCCCGTAGATGTCAAATGAAGCTGATGTGTTTTCAAATAGCTGTAAAAATTGCAAACATTAATACTGTATTTGCATTGTTTTTTATTTACATTGCAGAACTTACTTTATAAACTCTTGAAAAGAGAGCATCGTGCATTGTAAGTGTAACGGTGACGAGGACAAAGAGTAAGAAGCTATTAATTCGTTCAAATGCTCACAGCGTGTCTCCAAGAATGATTTACTTACTGAGACTCTATAATCTATAAACTGGATTTTAACAAACTCTTCGGAAACATTTTCCATAGTTAAATATAACAATCGCAGAAGCGATTAATAATGTAAAATAACAATATTGGTTTAACAATTTAATAATTCATTAATTAATTAAACCGTTGTAAAAATTAGAACTTTGTAAATTGATTTTACTAAAAATTAAAAGAAGTGTTCTTAAAGAAAACAAATATAGTTTAAAGTTTAGTAAAAAGAAAATATTATTTATGTAAATTTTTGTGTAAGTAATATACATACTGTATGAAAAAATTGTGTTTTATATATATATATACAGTAGATCCCCCTATAAGACGGTAGATACGTTCCGTTTTTTATGAATCAATTTTGTAGGAATCACAGCCAATCACAGCCCGACACGTGTGAAGTTTACGGACTACGGCTGTTTGAAAGGTTTTCTTCCATAAAATTAATCGATTCTAGACTAATCCGACTCAATATTTCCAAAACACATATATTTTTTTTTGGAAATAATCCGTATAAACTACGCTATAAACAAAAAATTGTAGGATTACTTACCGAGTGTGCACCATTCGACATCGCCGTTGCTCAAGCTTGTTTTCGTCGCGGAACAGCTCAGCAAAC
>NW_019385010.1:166414-205998 GCF_000671375.1 Centruroides sculpturatus | reverse complement strand
CGTAAGTCGAATTTACCTGTCTCCGAATCTACTTATCACTAGGAAAGCATTTTAAATAATATATGGTTAATAAAAATCTATTTTAAGCTTACAAACAAATAAATTTTAGTTTTTAATATAGTACAAAAAAAGTAATCTAAATTTACGAATGCGTGTACTGTAAATACAGTACATACTTGTATATATTTTAATATGATTTTATGTGCTTTAAACGTTTATCTAGTGATATTACGACTTCAATATTTGTGGCGGACAGACGTAAAGTCGAATAAAATGACTTAAACTTGATTTTTATTTTTCCATATACTTTTTTAACAAGCGACGTATAATCGGAAACGACGTAACTCGAAACGACGTAAGTCGAGGTATGCCTGTATCTACATGATGAATTTTAATATTGAAAATATACCTTTATCGCCCCAATCACGGTTCCAGGAATTTTCTACAAGCCAATAAAGAACACCATTTTTCCACTCCCCAACCTAAAATTCTAATGGCGTGACCACCAAGTACTTCTCCACTGTGATGTTGATAAACACCTAAATTCCGATATTAAAATATATTTTATATCGTGTATATTTTATGTGAAATTTGCATTAAGCTAATAACCTGATTTGTAAGATACATAATCGGCATAAACTGTAAAAACTGCTTCTACGGGTCAATTTTTCATAATTTCAGTTTGAATTTGATTCAAGTTGCTCCACCGTATGAAGATTTACCTGTAAAATTTAGCGTTATTTTAAAATCTATTACCTAAAAATAATTAATATTAATTAATTTATATTATTTCTGTAAATATACAGTAGAACACTCACTTGATAACCAAGATGGCGTTCGGCGCCATTTTGGTCATTAAGGGACGTTTACGTCTGAGATAATTTTACTATCAGCACGCTCAACCTGTATACTTTCGTCCTAGCGCCGCGCTCTATGGCCGCTCTATTTAGAGTTATGTNTAATATTGAAAATATACCTTTATCGCCCCAATCACGGTTCCAGGAATTTTCTTCAAGCCAATAAAGAACACCATTTTCCACTCCCCAACCTAAAATTTTAATGGCGTGTCCACCAAGTACTTCTTCACTGTGATGTTGATAAACACCTAAATTCCGATATTAAAATATATTTTATATCGTGTATATTTTATGTGAAATTTGCATTAATCTATTAACCTGATTTGTAAGATACATAATCGGCATAAACTGTAAAAACTGCTTCTACGGGTCAATTTTTCATAATTTCAGTTTGAATTTGATTTACGTTGTTCGACTCACCGATCTACCTGTAAAATTTAGCGTTATTTTAAAATCTATTACCTAAAAAATAATTAATATTAATTAATTTATATTATTTCTGTAAATATACAGTAGAACACTCACTTGATAACCAAGATGGCGTTCGGCGCCATTTTGGTCATTAAGGGGCGTTTACGTCTGAGATAATTTTACTATCAGCACGCTCAACCTGTATACTTTCGTCCTAGCGCCGCGCTCTATGGCCGCTCTATTTAGAGTTATGTGACGTCATTTTTGATGGAACTAGTAAGCTGGAAGTGCCAGCTAGTTCGCTGTTGAGCTATGCGTTAATTCAATATGGCTGCTCCCATGAAAACATGACTTTCTCGTACAAAGAAATAAAAATGGAAATATTTTTGAAAAAAGAAACAGCAGAAAATATTTTTATTGATGAATTTCAATTATTTGTCGTATAAAATGTTTATAATAATCTTTACCTTTTTTACTTTCGTAAAATTTTAAAATGCCTTTTACATCTGTAAGATGACTTCCACAGTTCAAACATGACAGCTATAAACACTAGCTTTAGGTTGGTTACATGACGTCAAAATGACGTGACATCCGCAGCTAATTTCCGCGATGGTTCATTCCTACTTCCAAGCGCATGTGGTGGACGTAAATCTTTAGTATGATGTTTGCAAGGAGGAAATTTATATGACTAATTACCTTGATTGCTGTTGTATAATCCTCCAGTTACTATTCCGTGAGAAACCCAATACTCCCAATGACACTTGGAAAGCCTCCATCCATCAACTATTAGAAGGAAAAAATTAAAACTTTTCCTTTTATACATAATTTATTTAACACGTTGTTTGGCTATAAAATCTCTTATATTTGTGCAATTGTTGTTTTTAAACTTCTATATAATCTTGGAATTTGTTTTATCAGTTCTCCTCGATAAATACTAGCTTATCCGGAAATGCAATTAGAATAAAAATACATCTTTATATGGAATATATATATGTATATAAATGAGAATGTTTGTTTGTTTGGATGTTTGTTTGGTACACACGTCTCGGCCGTTCTACCAATTGCTACGAAACTCGGCAGTTACATTTATATACTCAAACTTAGATTGTGTCGAAATCCCATTCCAAAATATCTAATGGATTTCTACTTCAATCAATTAATTTGTATCTCTATTGGATTTACTGGTTTTCACGTATCGCCATCTAGTGGCAAAAAATCTAACAAAATAATAAACTAAATATAATTTTTATAAAAATATATATATAACTTTAAAATATATAGTCTATATTATATTCACTTATTTATTGCTACAATGATATAGCGCGAAATAGGCGCGCTATATAATTAATGGGACAGGTAGCAGATAGCACTTGCCTGCATGCAATAGAAAGCTTTACCCTGTGAAAAACTACATGTATTTAATTTTTCCACATCTGACGACTCGGGTTTTTCATTTCTCAATTTTTGTACTTTCTTATTTCTAATAAGCTTCGTTCAGTAGTCGAGTACATAAAACCTCCGAATTCTGGTAGCGTCGTGAGTTCGGGCATGGCCAACGGGCGGGCCACGTGGAGTTTTCCGGGTTTTTTTCATCTAAATAGGGACCCGCTTTCCAAAAAAGTTTTTCTAAGATGCATTCTTCCCGGAAGATCGCTCGTGTGTCGTGTTGCCGTAATCAAATAAGTCAAACTAATTCTAACCAGCGATTATTTATTGTGACATCGTCACAATGCCGGGTTGAGACATTCGTCACAATATTTTCAAGTTTTAGTGGTAATCTTGCCCCTATACATCATACTTTTCCTGTTAGCAATACAGTCGTGCCGGTCACCTATCTAACTTCGTTTAGGGGAAAATTTTGAATCGAAGTAACGTGACATAAACGTTCCTGTATAATTAATCTGGCCCTCCTGCCGCTAAGCTTTCTATATCTTGCTTCGACTTACACGTATGCAACACATTTCTCGAGATTCCGGAAAGTTAGACAGCAGACAACAGTCAAAAATTATAGGTCTACAAATTTTTCAAATTGCAGTCCAATAATTTTTCTATAAACTCGATATTTACGGGAACATACTTCCCACATAATTTATACAATATGTTGCAAAAAATATAAACACTTTGTTATAACATAAAATACTTAATTAATACTTAGCTAGATGCGTAGGTAACATAAAAGAAATTATAGTCACAGTTTTACAAAATGCATTTATTAAAACAAATTATATAAATTCTTATGGACATTAATGTTAGCAAGAAGATCACTAGCGGAACCATCGCAGTCTGTTTATCACGGATTACTTTTCAAATATTAATAGTAGACCAGTATTAATTAGGAGTGGTTGACCATCCTCTCTTCCGGGAGGAGATCAACGACTACTTTTCCTCGAATTACTTCAATCCCTTTTCGCAACAGCCCCTTTTTTTCTATCGGACCAGCGGTATGGTGGCATTCGAATAGTAAAATTACATAATATAAGGTTACCAGAAACACAAAATATGATTTAGTGGTTTTCGAGGGTGCCGAGTTTAAATATTTGGTTCGTTTTTTGTGAAATTTGAATCGTTGTCAGATGACTGTTTGATGTTCGGCTGTAAATGGGGCAGTTTCTTAGAAGTAACATTTCTAGAGATAGAAAAAAAAATTGTTAACTGAAAAAATTTAAGATACCGTATTTTCAATTGGTGTGTATTTGATCAATGAAATTGTGTCATTCCGTACCGTTGGAGTATAGTGATAATCGTGTCAATGGTAGGCTAAAAAACCAAACTCTTCTTATGGTTTTCGTTTTAATATTTATTACGTTATAGTATTTGATTTATATAACCACAAAAATTATCTTAGATGACATTCGTAATTATATAAATCAAATACTATAATATAATATGTTAGAAGGGTTAGAAGTACGAATGAATCAAATAATCTTAATATTTGTTGTTATTTTTTGCCCGAACAAGGCCGGGCTCATTTGCTAGTTAATTTACAAAATAAAGCATATTGTTCTTTTTCGACTGCAAGGTGTGTTTGGTTAAAGTTCAAGGAGGAAATGGTTTCATCGTAGTGCATTATTCTGTAGTGAAATGTTTTACTAGTAGAACACCGGTCGAAATATTATAAGTTTCCTTGGCCAGTTATAGTTGTTTAAACACAGTCATTTATTGAACACAAGAACACTGCCTAATATTTTAGTCTTTGGTCTTTGGTCTCTGCCGATGTTCTATGCACTTTAGTGCATAGAACATCGGCAGTGACCAAAGACTATCGTAGATGAACGAATCTCGAATGGTGTCGAAGTATCCGTCCGTAAATTGGAAAGAAAAAAATTCTTATCGGAAAAAAAAGTCAAGTCCAGATGATTAAATCGTATTTGGATAAAAGGTCACTTCCGGGTGGCTGTGTTACAATCGGTGAAAAGTCGAAATCCGTGCAAGAAGGCCTTGGCAGAAAAAAGGTTTATGTTTTCCAGCAGAAAAACAACCTTTTTCACGAAAGCCTTTTACGCTCGACGGATTTTTTTCGTCATTTTTTCAGACTCCTTTCTGTCGAGTCCCGACTCTCGAGACTATGTGCACCGTCCATTCCGGAACTACGGGGTATCGCTGCTCCAGACAAAGGACGAGAGACGATGCCCTGTCGTCCGGTGTCATGACGACCACCCGTTTGACGTTGGGTGTATGCGAATTACTCTGTCCGCTCTCTTCCTTCGCATCTTTCAGAAGCACCCGTATTACACGAGGAGAAGACGAGGCGCCATTTTCGGGCTCAGCTCAGCCCGAGGTGTACCATTTCTACAATTCTTTGAAATTATCCATTCTGCAAAGAAAAATGAGCGACTGTTGTGAAAACACAACATTCATTACTTAAATTAAGAAGTAATCCTATTACTGTTCCTCACATTGAACAACATATTTTATCTACCAATACATTCAGCAATATGTCAGTTTGGCGATTTTGTTTCAGCAAATAAAAACTAATTTGAAGATCAGAAAACGCTCATACGATTGTACAAAGCACTACACATTGCACAATTGTTATACACTGAATGTTTTAGCTTACATGCACAAGGAGCTTTATATTAATATTAAATAATACCACGAAAGATTATAAACATCAAGTTAGTTGTAAATAAAACTATATCATCTTATATATAATTAAACCTCATTATTTGCTTACAAACTCCTTGTTCGCTCTTTTGTAACTTCTAGTGTAGCCTGTATTATTGCATGGAAATATGTGCTATAGAAGTTTCATAAAAAATGCACCGTTGCGATATAGAAAGTAAAACTTGCTGATGCTATATACATTTTACAGTAAATGTTTTATTATTTCGAAATTAAATATTATTTATCATGTTATAAAGATAAGATAAATTATTTATTTCTAGCATACAAAAATTGTTTCACAGTAGAAAAACACAGAAATGTTAAAAATATCAATATTCTTGTATCAAGTAATTTAAGAGAATTCTAATTTTAGCCTTTAATTTAAATTTGCTTCCTGTATACTTTATAATTTCGCAATATGAAATTTGAAAAATCCATTATCGATCTCTATACATGTGTTTACCTGATGAATATTCAACTGAAGAATGTTAATTGTTTCAAGTCGATTACTATAAAATAAAATTCGTTTTGAATAAGAAGTAATCGCATTCAATTAAGAAAAATATTCAATTTATTTAGCTTTTAAATACCGGTTATTTATAATGCATTAAAATTCCACAATTTTTATTGTTTATTACTCATTTAGTTAGCTTAATGATCAAAATTTGTGAGATGTTTCGAAATCTTAAACTTATTTTCGAAGCAAGCAACTTCCTCTTAACCATTAGCGATTAGAATATTTACCATATACCTCGTTCTCTTGGATACATTTTACTGCGATCCCTTGCATTGCGTTATTGTAAAATACGTTTTAATTGCTAAATGTATTAGTTTTTTACATACTATAGAATATACTTTATAAAGACTTTCGTTAGCAAGAAATGGATAATTGGATGTATAACGGCTGTCCTGTGTGTCTGATCTTTCCAATCATACAATCCTGCAAAGTATTTGGATTTAGTATTATATCCGATTGCAACTGTCACACAAACAGAGCTATTTACGGACGAAGACTTCAGAATTTACTGTACAAACCATACGTGAATATGATAGAATTCCTATGGTTTCTTGCTATTATTAGATTCACGTTTGATGTTCTTCAAATTGACGTAATTTGCAGCGATTGGATGATTCTGTTTGGAGACGAATTCGTTCCACTTAGATACATACTTATGTTATTTTATACACATTCTGCCGTACAGTTTAGTATTTTCAAAAGACGGAAAATTAATTTTGTGTACAAGATCAGCAGTTATACCCAAGAAATTAATTTGTCGCAAAACATTGAATTAATGTGGATAAAATTCTGTAACATGCTCGTAATGGCAATATTTCTATGTTTCCTATTCTACGAAATGTTTCTTTATCCTGCTCTGAAGATAAATGGATCTGAGGAAGAAAGTTTTTTCTGTACCATTTTCATTTCTTGGGAAACGGTTTATGCACATCCTGTAATATTTACTATTTGTGTGCAATTATTTTTTATTGGCATTATACTTTATAACCGATTAAATTATCTGTGCGAAATTGTTAACGGTATAACTGAACATTGTACAGACGTATACGTTCTGCTTTATGACGTAATACCGAAACACACAGAAATATTACATTGTTTCTGTCAAATGAATGACGTTTTAGAAGTTTCTTTTCCCTTGATATACGGCTTTATTATTTACATAACATCCTTCTTAATGTACACAGCAATATTCGCTAATTTATCGTGGAGATTTCTCATGCTGTTATTATGTCTACTTAGTTTTTTAATTGCCATTTCCTTTGCTTATATTCTGTCTCGGTTAATTGCAAAGGTAAGTTATAGCGAAATATATTTTCTTGTTTGTCTTGGATCATTAACTATACAAATATCACAGCTTTATGGAAACTTCGTACATATTAACGTGTTATCATCGGTCAATTGTACATTACAAGAGAAGTTAAAAGTGAGTATAACAGAATTTCTGCAATTCTTTAATGTATTCATGACTATTGTAGTGTTGAACTTCTTTTCTGTTTTATAGATGCTGAATTTCATGAAAAGATTTGGAAGACGTCCGATTGGTTTATTTATTGGAGGATTTTTCTACGTTAAAAAAGATTTCCTATTGAGAGTAGGTCTTTATTTTAAAGGATTGTTTGCAATTTATGAATTATAACGTTGATATTTTGTAATTGATTATTTCAAGGAATATATTTTAGTTTTTAAATTTGTAAGATATACAATTGATGTATAGAAAGAGTTGTGTAATTTTCTATTTTTACAGATTTTGAACTCCTTTTATTCTGTATTGTCAGGGCTTCTCGAACTAGGAAATGCATCTTCAAGAAAAAATTGTGATATGAAATTGATTGCAAATAATACATTTAATTTACTTTAATTGTTAACATAAAATAGCATTGTTATGTAATTGTGTCGAAAAAATTTGAATTGAATGTTAGTTGTTGAAAAAATAAAGATAAATTTTAGAAGACATTTTTATTATTGTCCTGATAAAACAACTACAAGCATTCATTTATATATATATGAATTGTAGTGTTCTGTTGATTGCCATAACACAAAACACGTGGGAAAATAGAGGAAACGAGACGACGTATGGACTCGAATTATTCTAAATTAATTAAGATTCAGACGAATTTCATACAAAATATTAATGTATATAATATACGAGTATAAACTATAGCGAGAAATAACAGATTTAAAGTAGACTATTTATTCATTTTCACTTTGCTTTAACAATTCGATTGGAAAATTAACAATGAAAAGACCGATCAGAAATAAATGAAAAGATGCGATTTCTCTGAAGGGAACCGATCAATTCTTATTGAAAATCACCGCCGCTAATTGTGATATTTTGTTTATCAAAGTTAAAAGTATTTAAATCTAGAAAGATCGTAATCTAAACTTAAACTATCGCTGCAAATCAGGGGCAGCGCGAGGCAGATTCAGCACTTTCGCCGGAACTCGGCCTAGCGGTGTACGAAAATTCATCAGACATTTTGCAGGACCCCCTGTATAGTAGATTGAATATTCGAGTGTGTGTGGAAAATGCAATCACATAATTCACTAATCGATGACAACTTGTTGCACAGTGACATGAGTGCAAGATTTTCTTTCCTGTCTTTGCATTGAAATATATCGTTGCAGCGTGTTGCAGACGTTGAAATTTGAGTATGTTGACATTAAATGTCAACATACTCAAATTTGTTAATTGAGTTACAAATAATGTTATCTACACGTGGCTTCAGCTGAACACAGTTTCTCGCAGTTGAAACTAATAAAGAATTATCTTCGATCATCAATAAGCCAAGACCGATTTACATCTCTGACTATTCTTTCAATAGAAAGCGAAGTAGCAAACTCAATCGGTTTTGATGACGTAATCAAAGATTTTGCGGCTAAAAAAGCGAGAAAAATTATGTAATATTCATCTTATAAAAAATATATGTAACATTCTTTGTACTTATAATAAATAATTCCTTATTGTGAAATTTATACCATTTGAATGTGTATTCTGGCCCCGCAAAATTTTTGAACCAGACCCTGCAAAACGTCACACCGGCCCTGCTGCAAATGAAGCAAAACTCGAGGAAACACTCGCAATAAATAATCGCACGAGTCAATAGATCCTCTCAACAACAGAAAATTTTATTCTTGAGTTTAATGTTAAAATATTTGAGCTTTTGGGTGAATTTCACGATCTCTGTCTGTAAAGAGTTAAATTTCTACAGATCATTTCACAAGTTTGTGTTGAGCCTTTTACTAGTCCTCACAAATACGAACCATAATCAATTAATTAACATAGAGTTACGATATGCTCGAACACTATCCTAAAATAAGGAAATAGTAGGGGAAAAGATGGAAAACGGGGTTAGAATTAGAGGGAATGAAATCTTGCAATACAACGTTATAATTCTAATATCTTAAAAGTTTACAAAAAAAAGTTATAAAATTGAGATTTCTTACACGTCAATTTATGTTTCGTGTTGTTTAATTAATGTTTTAGTAAAAAGATTCTTAAGCCTGTAAGCACGTAAAAGTGTTTCTCTTATTAAAAACTTTTGTTCGATATTTATTTCGACAAAAATGTTTTGTCTGATACACCGTTGAAACTACTCGCTTGTATATGCTACTTTCGTACTCGCTTGTATATGTTATGAGCTTTCATGAATAATGAGAAAAACGGTGCCTCAGTCCGATAAATATTAATTCATTTATTAAGGTTCTAAATAAACACTTTAGACATTGTAATTTTCAAAACGCTTTACCTCATTAAGAATTATTTATTTCTGTGAATTATCATAGACCTGAGCAATACGCGTAATATATTAAAGTGCCAATTTTGACCATTAATAGCTTTTTTAGAGCTGACCGCCTGCTAATGGTTCTTTTCGTTAGTAGTTATAAAATGAACCAAAGTCGAGAAAAGAAAGAATGTTATTTATTGAAAAATTGCAGACATATGCGTTAACCAGTGTATTGAATTAATCATTAAAATTTTTAGATTCCGATGTCCATTATATACCACAATGCCAATTAGATAGTAGCTATGAAAGAAAACAACGTTACGATAGAAAGGAATCTGAATTGAACGAGTTAGTTTGTGTGTCGATAAGAAATGAGAGAGGCTAACTGAAAAACTTCAGGAAATTAATGAAAAAGTATTTTGCAAGGGCCTTCAAGACTCTCAGACATAAAAAGTGATTGACAAGTTTCTGACAAGAAGATAATTACATGATTTACATGTAGATTAAGCTTCGTTTCCTGTATCTGTATCGAGTTATTGAAAACAATAGAAATATAAAATGCGTTTTCAAATTAGCGGACAGGGAGGGCGGGAATGTTCTACCTGGAAAACATACGGAAGATTCGTCCGTCTATTACTTTTGGAGTTTCGTGAGAATGGCGGTTTTAGGGAGAGTTTTAACTAAGTTTGACTGAATTAATGCAGTCTAACTGAAAAATAATGAAATGTAAATAATTACAACAAAGTAACATTTTTAAATAAATTTTAATGCCGATGAATTTTAAAATTTTAGTTCAAAAATATAAAGCGACGTTCATATATAAAATCTTAAATTTATCTTCAATATTTTTGCTATCAAGTTTTGTGTCTGTGAGAAAATAATAATGAGAATTAATCCAAATATCAGAATTTGCTTGTATAATCTTCGAAAATACCGCAATGACTGAATATTTAGCAATAAAAATTGGATTTTCTAGTTTAATCAGCCCATTTTCATCACACGTCATTAGTTTCTCTTTTATTGTTATTGTTTCTTGCGATTCAGGAACCACATCTACCATAAAAATTATTGGTTTTTCGTGAAATATCGGTAGATTGAAACCTAGAAGAAAACAATCCACTTCTGTGTAGAATCTTCCTTGAAACTTATATGATTCATCTAATTTAATCCTTTCATCAGTATCCAGACTGCCTTTATTCATATAATGAATTAATGAATTATAGAAGACATATTTACGAGATTTATCATTATTACAAATTGTTGGAGGAACTGAGGTAGAGGGGTGTGTATTCTTGGAAAAACATCGAAGTGAATTCATTTCATCTGCTGTTAAAATGTTTTCTGTGAATATATCCTTTTCTAACGTTTCTCTATCCAAGGAAAGTAAGCGTATTTCAGGTAGAAAAGGTGCCAAATGAGCGCGAATTTCTTCTGATTTTGCCATACGTAATCCTGTGATTGATGTTGATTGGCTGGGTTCGTTTAGAGCTCTTTTTGTTGCCCACTTCAATACTGCTTTAAACAGATTTTCTTCTTTGAGTGACATGTATATCGGTCTAGAAACGAATCTGGAAATAGTTGTATCCTTGCAAGAAAGGAAACCTTCTGAATCCAGAATTTCCTGACAATGTCTATCGAATTGTATCCAACAATGATATTGGATCGAATAATCTTCGTGTTCGCATGCAAAATCGTGAATGTAACAAATGTTTTCAATGTTTACATGATGAATGATGTAATTTCTGCAAATGTCTTTTATTTTTTCTATCTTAAATACGCTTCCGAGTCTGTATATATTTAAGCAGTTTTCTATAGAACTTAAATGAAGCTCATTCGACACTAAATAGCTGAAAAAATATACATACAGATTAATGTAGTAATAGTTGTGAATTACTCATATAAAACAAACTTTATTTGTAAACGGTTGCATATATAATTTGTACACAGATTATTATTGATTTTTAAACCTTTATATGCTTTGGGTAATAAATAGATCTTTATTAATTAACTATATCGTGGAATCTGTCAAGCCTACAATGAAGTGAGAGCCGAGGCACGACAAATACCTGAACAGATCGCCTGTAAAAAATTTACGATGTAGTTTTCACGAGCGTTCTGTCCGGATGAAAAAATCACGGTGTATCATAAATAAATCGCCTCGATCCTGGATCTTCCAGAAGTTCAGGCTGACGTTTAAATCGCCAATTGTTACTGTTTGTTAAGTTACTTGAATGATCTGGCTAGGGGAATGCCTTCCGGGAGGTCTTTTTAAGAGAAACTGGCTTCTTTTTTGGCGTTAGAGACGTGGAGAAAACCCGAAAAACTCCACGTGGCCAGGCCAGCCGGCCCCTGTTGGCCAGTGTTCAGGGAACAAAGACCGCTTGGCCGCTGGTGGACTTCCAATTGTTACTAATTGTTAATATTAAACCTTTCCAATTGTTTAGTAAAACTTTGATAAAGCTATTAGCTATTGCTTATTTGATGTTGGGTTAATTAATCAGAAATATATCAATTTCGAATTTTTTAATACTGATTACTTACATTATTATCTGTATGAATTCGCCTCGCATGCAATTAACCTTCAATTTTGATGTCATCGTACAAAAATAAACTATTGCATCTCTTAGAGTCGAGGAATTCCTTTCAAGGAGAGGTTTCCATACCAGAACATCACCGTCGTTGCATTCGATGCAAGCAAATTCTTGGAAATTGAAAGCCATTTTTAGTGTTTATTATAGTTGCAAACAACTATTGTTGTCTCTCTAATTGTTACTGAATCAGTTTGACGCTCGATTAGAATCGCTCATTGTTTATTAAAATTATGCTTAATTGATGGATTAACTACAGAAATAAGTTATTCGTAATATAAATCATTTTCAGGAAAAAATTAAATTAGTTTAATCTGGTTATTTAATTAGAAAAATTAATTCTCTTTGAAGATGATTTTAAAAAATAACTTCAATAAAGAATGATATCAACGTAATCATCGTTATTTGACATCTAAATCAATATCATTAATACGAATTGAAAATAACTTTTATAGTAGCGATCAATCCTGAAGCGCCAGAAGCAAAAGTAATACAAGAGGATCAAATGGCATTTCATAACAGCGCTTTTCTCGAATTAGAAATTCCAAATTTTGTCAATTTTCAAATATCCACATTTTAAGACCTTCTAAATCCAAAAATAGTAAATAAAAAAAAAACCTGCAAAAAATTCCGTGGATATGTATGCGTGTGTGTGTTGGCTTCTATTTCGCTTAATATCTCAGGATGGGGTGAAGATTAGAAAAAAAAATTAACACGAGAAATAATTAATAAATAAAATTTGATAAATTATGTATAAGAAACATTTAAGCACAATGTGTATTATTTACGTATTTGAGGATACATTTTGTTTTCTTTTTGAAAATTTCCACCTACTTGAATGCACAAAGAGAATATCGAATAAACGGCACTTATCACCTGTAAATTACGTTATTTTATGTACTAAACAATGAGGTGTATTCAAATATTCTTAAAGCATATTATCGTACGTACCCTTATCAAGAAATATAGTTTAATAAAGAAAAATTCACCAATGGATATTCTGAGAAGAATCTTTCCAAATCCTTATATGAAATCTTTACGAAAAGTAATTTATTAAATTATTCAAGATAATTTCAAAAATAAATATAATTTTCAAATTCCGATTATAAGCAATTAAACACATTATCGACCTTCTCCTTTCTTCTAAAAACTCTATTCTCGGTCTTTACAGAATCAACATGTATGGAGATTATGCGTTGCAAGCATCTATAGAGTGTGCATTTTTAGCAGTATACTGTATATTGCTGAGCAGTTTAGTATTGTCAAAAGAAGCAGGGTTAATATTTATTTCGTTGTTAGCGGTTATCGAGAAAAATGTGAAATAAAACAAATGGTGGAAGTGTATTCATTACATTTCTTGTTTCTATTATTTATCTTATTTATTGTGATTACTGTAATGTCCGGTGTTACTATAATGCGCTTCTTGTCTAGTCTTCGTATATATTTGTGAGCACTATATTGGCCTTCTTTATTGCTACGCTTATTACACCGTCACGATGTAATAAGTCTAGCAATAAAGAAGGCTAACATAGTGCTCACAAATATGTCCAGGATTATTTGTTATATATTTTCTTTACTAGGACTTAGCCTATTAATAGGTCGTATTGCACTGGTGTTTTGGCTTCAGCAACCGAGGAAAAACTTATTCAGAGAAAACAAACAATCTCTTTTGATCACCTTGTATTATATCTGGAATATAACAAACAAAAATAAGGACATGTGAATTAATGTCCAGAGTTAGGTTGTATGCGGAAATAAAGAAACAAAAGGGAACAAACACAAAATCATTTCTTGTGTCTTTTATTCTCGCTTTGTGGTTCATTTATAGCGCGGGTCAGATCCTATCTCTTTTTCTCTTATGTTCAACAATTGTATTTTTACTGTAAAAAGGGATACCAAAAGCTATCAGAATAAATAGCTGAAATATGTGGTGACAAGGATTTCCTACAGGAGACATTGCAGGAAATATTGCAAAATAAGGTTGAACTTTTGGGAATATTTCGGAATGATTAACGAAGAATTGGATATTTTCTTACCTTATTTTTACACGTATTTTCTTTATGAGACTTCTTCCACTTGATATGCAACGTTATTTGTTAAATAACATCCAACAATTAGAATTTTCTTTGCAATAAATATCGTTGCTTCTTATGTTTGGATTAATTTCTGTTTGCTAGGATCTCTCTCACTTCACGTCTGTAGTATGTAATTATCATTTTTTCCNGGGAAGGAAGGGGTTTTTATAAGTTCGGCGTGGGAGAATGGTCATGTGACCAATTGTTGTGAGGTAAAAGGTATGCAGATGGGTCAGAGTTGTTCCCGGGCCCATGTTAACTATAAACTTTAACGTTGGAATGTGGGATTAGTTTCGAATTGAACGGATGTTTATGTCGAACATAAACGAAAAGTTTTTTTTCGTTAGGTTCCACTTATTTAATTAGATTTTAATCAAATACAGGACAATTGAGCGACAAATAGCCGACAAAACTTCCGGATTTCACAATATCATATTTTATTTATAGGTATTTTATGCATTAAAAAAATCGCATGTTTTTAAAATACTTTAGAACAATTCACAAAAACAAATAATTTTTAATGAAAAAAGTGAAGTTTCTTTTCGAAAATCAAATTGCCCAAAAGGAATGTAGCTTTATTTATAATGGCTGGTCAATTTAATAAATTAATCAATATTTATCAAGCTACATGGTCATTTTAGTCATTATTCATAATGACCTTGCATTATAATTCCCTATTAATCGCTTGACCCATAACACGTATAATAACGTTACATATCGATTCGAAAACATAAATATGTTGGCAAAGTTTGCCGTTTACATTATCATGTAGACAGGCGTTTTAATTTGCTCGCAAAGATCGATTTTCTCGAACTAATTTCTCTTTTATCACGCATCAGACAAGAAAGTGATCCGAGTAAAAAAAATGTACACTTTCCTTATTACAATACTTTCCTCTCACAATACAAGATTTTCAAGTATTGGTAAGTTAAATCGAAATTAATGAAAATTTATATTTTCCAGTTAATAATTTGATACCGTTTTAAATTTCAATTTGTAACTGTTTCAATTATTATCAAGTATATAATTAAACTATAATCATTGAATTTTGAATTATAAAATTCCACGTTAAAATTTATCTAAATAAATCTTTAAAATGTAAACGAAGAATGTTTCAAATCGTTATAAAATCTTTAGCAATAAATATATTTATTCGATTATACTTCGCGAATAGTTGTAGATATGTAAATAGTCTAACAAACTTGAGAGATATCTGGAAAGTCGCTTGTGGTAAGTTAAAATTAGAAGTGTGTTCAATATCGCATCGTAATAAGAAATAAAATTCTAAGTAACTAAACATAAACGGGCCAGAACTCGACTGATTAAGTCTCAAGTAACGAAAACGTGGACTCGCTCGTATTTAGTAGAGGACCTAACGGCAATGCGTTTGTGCAGGAGTTTAGGGTGGACCAGTATGCATCTAGCTGGGATAGAGTTAAATTCATGTTGCTGTTGCTTGTTCAACAACGTGATGTATTTTAAATCAAAGCGTTAAGATAAGACAGGTGATAAGATTTGGGACTTGTACTTAAACATAGAGATAAAAAAATTAATCAATGGAGTGGGACCGCAAACATTCATCAGAAAAATCAGAAGTGTAGCAAACTTTGTCTGCCAGGAAAGCTATGGCAGCTGGCTTTTAGGATCAGATCGGATCGATGGAATCTGATGAGACAAGCACACTCAAATGATTTTCTACTAGGAAGTGTCTGCTGGGAGGTCTTATCTATGGGAGGTCTTATCTATTGGCTTTTATTTGGGCATTAGGCACGTGATGAAAACCTGGAAAATTCCATTTGGCTAAATCGTTAGCGAGGTGCGAAACCCCAACAAACTACACTATTCAGTGGTTTTATTCACTAAGTAACTGTCTTTTCGGACAAAATAGGAATACTATTGGTGAAATTTGTGAAACGGTACACCACAATTAACTCATAATTTTATTGAGAGACATTAAAGAAGTTAAGGAAAGCTATTTAGAACAAACGTCATGGCATGTTCAACTCCGGGGTGATTTTCTTCCATGACAACGTCTACCTGCATAATGCAGTACATACTCAAATCCTGCTTCAATAATTCAATTAAGAACCATTCTCCAAAACAATCTGATTTGATGTCTAGCGATTACTGCCTTTTTGTGCACACACGAAATGTGGATCCGGATATGAAACATTAACTTGTAGAGAAATAAATTAAATTTTAAGATTAAGAGAAAGTAAATGTTATAAAAAGTAAAATGTGAATATCTCATTTATTATGTGAAATAATTTACATATTATACTGTAAATGTGATTGAAATAAAATATTAATAATTAAATATATTTTATATTATTTAGGTAATTCGTGAAACGGCGAAGAAAAAAGATTCTTTATAGAATACACTTCGAAACAGCAGAAATAATGTACTGAAAAACGGATTTCTTTTATTATTTGGTATAAATTTTGCGCTTAACTTTTTTAATTATTGTCTCATTTTAAAAATGAATGAATTAATTTTTATTGTAGCGATCGAAACGAAAAATCACCTACAGAAATATCAACTCCGTTACAACACTTCTCGCAAACAATTCCAAAATGATTATCTGTAAGAATGAATGGAAACAACCTCTTAGAATCAGCATGAATCTCATCGGTTTGCAATTGAAAAAGAGATTTTCTCTATATATCGCCTTCATGCTGATAGGAGCAAAAATATTTCCTATATTCTTCATTTATGCATCAATTGTAAAAGTGTTAACGAATCGTTTATCTGTTATAACATGCTTTATACACATTTTTCTTTCTGTTTCCTTTATTATTTATATAATTATTTTGTATCATTTTCACATCACAAAACGGAAAATTTTAAAGAAAATCGTAAAAATACAAGAAATTTTGCAGAATAAAGAAGACAACGGAAAGAAGTTTCTCGTATTTAATTCTTTTCTAATTTGGTTAAATAATATAATTATCTTGGTAATCTTCTTCTTTAATCGTAATAAAATGCCAATTAATTTAATCGAAAACACTTCGTTCAGAATATATTTTTTTAATTATGAATTGAGAAGTTCCACAATATCTTATACTTTCGTCTGTTGTTTTTTCTTATTTTCATTTATCCAAAATAATTTCCTGTTGCTTTATTTTTCTACAATTTGTAGAAAGTTCGAAAACTCCTTTAAGTATTTAAATAAATTGATATTTAATTGTGTATACGAAAGAGAAGATATTAATATTATAATGAATAAATATATACAATTGTTAAATATTATAAATGACGTAGAAGTTATTTATTCTCCAATATTATTATGCTGGGCGATATTACAAAGTTCAAACATTATTTTCAAACTTGGTATAATTCTTAATGATAGTGGAGAGTTATCATTGATATTTTGTATTACAGATATCGTTTGTTACAGTATTTTTCCGTTTCATCTGTTTTCTTGTGTTTGTTTTTCTTCTTCGAACGTAACTAAAACTGCCAAAAACGTATTAAAAGACATTTATAAGGCTTCTGTTCATAGCAATGACATTTCTCTGCAAGAGGAGGCTTTTCGATTTTATATGACAGCTCTTCAAGATTTGCCAAAATTTTCTGGTTGGGGTTTGTTTAATGTGGATAACAATCTCTTCGTAACTATTGTTGGCATGATAATTACTTACTGTATTATCATAATTCAGTTCTCAGAAATGAATTAATATTTATTGTTATTATAAAATACAGTTCTATTTATTTTAAATTACTGCAATTATGTTAATTATTATCTGAGAAATATACGATATAAATGAATAGATAGAGTAAGTAAGATTCATCTCCCATTTACATTCAGCATCTTGTTGTCTGGTTACTGCTAGAGGCAATAGACAACAAGACGTTTGAATATAGATGAAAGCATTGAAAAAAAAGCTCTAGGTAGAGTCGTAAATGAAAATGGAATCTCAGCAACAGCGAAGTTTTGTGTTTTGCAGTTCGCGAAGTCGGAATCACTCATCATTTTGAGTAATCTGCAGTTGTAAAATTGTGGATGCTGTGAATATGCTGTAGCGAGCGTAGAGAGAATTTGAGTGCGGATTGGATGTATGCCATGTGACGAAATATATTCATATTGTAAAATTGTAATGGGCAAATGAGAAACTTGGACAGTTTTACAATGTTTTCATGTACAATACAACGTACTTATGTAATAATTAACATAATTTAAAATGGTAGCATCGTTTTTTTTTTTTTTTTGAATACTCTGTACTTATTTTAAATTTCGAAATTCCTATTTTTATCATTATAAGATTTGTGCTTTTGAATTTATGTTCACTACAGTTCGCATTAGGGTTTATCTAACGAGATCCCGGGAACCCGTCTGTTTTTTAATCCGGGAAATTCTTCTTATCCCGGAAAATCCCACAAATTTCTTAAAAGTTCACTTTTTTTTGTGTGTGTGTTAAGGTTGAGGAAATTTTGCAAATATAAAGTATAATTAACTCATAAACTGTCAGAATACATTTGTATTTATTAATTTTAAGACTGATTATTAGGTTTTTTAAATTTTTGCTTGTTATAGCATGTGACAGATTGTCAATAATCAATATGTCGCTTATTTGTGGCAAAACTCAGAAAATTCTTTACTTCTCAGAACCTGTAATATCTTGAATAAATAACCTGATTATTAAAGCCAAACGAACTGCCGAATTATCAGGTATAAGATTAATGCTTCTATTAAAGTAGACAAATCAAGAATACTGGACAGGAAATGAAGTACTAAAATGCATCTGGAAAACGAACTAGAAATAAATCTTCGAGGCTACAGGTGATAAACACATAGCATCTGTCTTCTCTTAAATGAATTAAAGACGATTCCACCCACATCAATTGAATCGAAAAGGGTATTGTCTGCAGCAGGAACTTTTCATTACTAAAATAAGAACAGATTGAATGATCGGAGTATCTACCATCTTTGCTTTTTTAAAATCTTATTATAAAAGTTTACAATAATATTTTGTATTATGTTTTATTTAAAAAACGAAAATTAACTTCTAAGTTAGAAGTTTGATCTAAGTTTACTTTTTCTTTAAATTTTCAACTCAATTTAAAGACTTTTTTTGTTGTTTTTGCTGTTGTAAGAAAATATATACCTTTTATTAGAATGTTTTTAATGCTAGTTCAAATAATACATAAGTATGAAATTAATAAAGTATTTAAAACATTAAAATTGATGTTAATTATTAATTTCAATTTTAATTTTAAGAATTTATAAAAGCAGTATTTGTGTTTTTTACTATAAACAATGTTAAGACAAAAGATATTTTGAGAAGAATCTCGATTCGTGGAAGAAAATAAATTGAAAAAACAAATTTTTTAATTATTTTCTATCATTTAATTCATCTTCTTAATCTTCTTAATAATTTTCTAAGAACTTTTCATTCAAATTTATACTTCGAATTTAGATAGCAAATATTTACATCCATTTTATGGTATAATAAATATTGACTGACTGCAGAATGAAGGGCAGAATGTTTACATTGACATTTTTAATAAAGTAAAGTAAACATTCGAATCTATTAAATTTTTCGAATTACATTTAAAAATAGCCCAAAAAATCCTTACGAACAGTTACGAAACATATTTTCTATATACGTGTCTTTTCGCAAGATTTTCTTGGTGAGTCGTAACCCTGCAATTAGTTGCATGTTAAAATCCTAATATAATTATTTAAATTTTATTAGAAAATATCAATTATTTTCTTACTAATGTCATATTTTAATTTATCTTATTATTTAATCAATACATGACGTATAAATTAATAAGATATTTAACTATAATTTCCCTACGGTTGCATGAAAATAAACCAGTCTAAAGACATGAATTGTATTGGAGTATCTTCGGTGAATGAATATCAGACAAGTCAAAGACTTATTAAGAATAAATGGAAAGCATTAGTGACGAGTATGAACATTTTTGGTTTAAAATTTGATAAGACGTTAAACTTTCACGTGATATTTATGCTAATAGGAGCAAAAGCGGCATGGATTTTGTATATTTTTAATATTTTAACGACGATGCAAAATAAGAAGTCTTCAGCAGTCACTTACATTATTAACATTTACTTTCTTATTATTATTGTCGTTTATATGATACCTTTGTATCACTTCCACATCAACAAGAAAACATTGCTGTCAGCAATTGAAAATCTGCACCAAATTATAGAGAATAGAAGCAACGTAACTAGAAGAGATAAATACCTTGCATTCAGATGTTTTTTAATCTGGTTCAACGATGTTGTAATAATCATAGTAACTAACTTGATTAAATTTAAAGAAAATTTCGATCAAACAAACACTTCTTCATTTCTCAAAATAAAATTTATTATTTCAATAATTTCTGCAAATTTTGCACATTTATTTATATTTATACAAAATAACTTCTTGCTACTTTTATTTATTTATATATGCAAAGAATTAGAAAATTGTTTCAATTTTCTATGTCAAAATGTTTCTGATACTGAGAAGAAAAACGAGGGAATTAACAATGTGATTAAGGTATCGACAAAGTACACTGAAATGGTAAATATCATAAATCGAATGCAAGATATTTACTCTCCCATATTATTTCTATTTGCAATTTTTATAAGTAGTGTTGCAATTTTTCAAATTGGTGCATTTATTGAACATTTAACGAGTTCTACAGCTGTGTTCCTTGCATTGGAATTTTTTTGCTTATCTGGATTTCAATTGTTTTCATTTTTTAACGCTTGTTTTTCATCTTCGAACGTAACTAGAGCTTCGAAGAATTTACTAAATCTCATTTACAAAGAGGCTGAAAATAGCAAAGTAAAGTCTTTGGAAGAATCGACTTTCCGACTTTACGTAAGATCTCTTCAAGATTTACCCAAATTTTCCGGTTTTGATATGTTTTATTTGGATAAAAACTTTGTAGTGGCTATTTTTGGTGTGATAATGACTTATTCCGCTATAATGATTCAGTTCGCTAATTTGCAGTAATCGTCTAATTCAGTATTAACAATGTCTATTATTATCGTGCAAAATATTTTGAGTAAATGTGTTAAAATCTACTAGTTTAATGTAAATTAAGTAAATTCAATTAAATTATAAGCCAATTTAATATAGTTAAGTATTCAATTATGGAAATGTAACTACTGTATTTTACAGCTTATTGTAAAAGTTTGGCAACTTTTGCATGCTTATATGTATCGATATTCATGATTGTCCGGTAATTTAATTATACTTTTCTGCTATATCTATGCTGCATTTTTATGTATTCTGTAAAGATTTATCTTTCACTGACAAATAAAAGCGTGAATTCAAATTTTATTTTTTTAAAACCATAATACAATAAAAATAAACCGAGTTGCTCAACTTTCCCGGCAACATTTGGTCGCGCCATCTGTCATCATATCTTATTTAAAAACCTTTTTATATTTTCAACTATCATAAAATGGCAAAAAGCTTAATTTTGAGGTAGGGATGAGTTTAAGAAGTTGTAAATGCTAATAACGAGTAAAATCGTCGTTTCGTCCGACCCTACCGGAGATACACGCGACCCCCCATTATCTCCTTGCCCCCTCGATCTTTAAACACCAAAATTTAATAGCATCAATCATCTTAATACATAAACCGCCCTGCAAAATTTCAAAAAATTTCGACTAAAACCATAGGAATTATTGAGCTTCAAAGAGCTCAATAATTCCTATTGGGAATTATTGAGCTCTTTGATATAATTCCTATTCAAAGAGGTGAATCAAATCGTGCCAATATTCTTCCACTGATATGTTTCACACTTCCGGAGCCTCTTCCACTAAACTTATCGAGAGTTCCATATCTATATTATTCAGAAATCACTACAACTTTCTATAAATTTTTTTGTGATAACCTAACCAGTTATTTAAACTTTACTTCTCAACTGGGTACATAGGTATACATTGCATAAAGTACACACAAAATGCATTTAAGGCTCTTTGGCTGTATTGTATACATTTTAGATTCAACCATTGCAAAATTTCTTTATTCTTTTGTAGAGTACTGTAGAGCATCAGAAGAAGCTAATCGATGAAAACCTGGACGTTATCCTGGTTTCTTCGACTAGCTTCTACTAATGACTCGCTTCTACTCACTCAATGCCCAGATATTTAACGGATTTGAAAAACCCAGGCACTTGAATGTCGGCCAGATGAGAAGTATGGCATTGTGAGGCATGAAACTTACCATACCACACGAAGACTTTTCATGCCAAAAGCGTCATGGTTCGCAAGTGTGCCGATTCGAGTCTTCACATGATGTGCCCGTTCGGGCAAATACCAGGATCGTGTGAAAGTGTTCTTACAGTTGTTCAAATTATGTGAAGTTGCTATGTAATCTTTCTATGTTATGCTATAGCATGAATTAGCATCCACTATTGAATAGTAGAATGTTAGATGATATACAGTATATAGAAAGGTTGTTTTAATTAAATTTACTATATGTAGTGATATCACATCTGTTAACATTTTGGATAGATTAGGTTACTGGAACTGTAAAGTTACTCGTATTTGTATATATATATACAGTATATTAAAGCATTTTATGAAAAGACCGAGTTAAATTAATGGTTGTATTGAGTCATATGTTTCGTATACAGTATTCCAAAAGCTAAATGAATCCTTTTAATATAATAGATTAAATGTTGAATTGATCAAGATTAAATTGCTTTTATTTATTTAATTATACATAATAAAATAATAATTGATCATTTATTTTTAGTAATGTCCAAAGATCAAATCAACCATCAAACATTCTAATCGCACCATCGCTCGGTTAAACGAGAATATATTTAAAAGAATGGAACCGAATCATATAAACTTCAAAGCTAAACAATCTCAACTCAATCATCGACCTCACACACTTTTAGAAAAATTAGAGAAAAACTGTAGCAAATCACAGAATAAAATTGTTACTCTTAACGTCAAAAATGAGAACATATCTTCCAACGAAAATACTGAAACTCTGAAAGCATCCGTTCTCCCTGAAGAAGAGACAAAAATCGCGCATAAGAAAAAGATGGCAAAAGGAGTGCCAGCTTTAAAACCAAGCTTGTTCTCTTTTGTTCCTCCGACAATTTATTTTGGAATATCCTCCGAAAAAAAATCCTGCCATTATCCAAGGAGAACCAAAACAAATTATTATGGAAATTATCTCCTATCACGCCATCACGCCAAAATTAATCGTTAACATCGTCCGTCGTTCGCTTAACTAAAGATACAACTAAATGGATAGCGAGTTGGAGCACGTATATTAATTTAAATGCGAGCAGTTTAAATGTGTTAGCATCAATCAAAAACTTAATCATTTTCCTGGTACCTATCGTATTGGCAGAAGAGATCGCTTGTAGTTAAATATAGTCAAAATGCAAAGTATTCACGGAAAAATGGCGTTTTATTTTATGCCAGAAACTTACATTTTGCCACAGGATTTAGCAAAATTACAAAGAGCTTGGAAAGAAGAATCTCGGATGTGGATCGTTAAACCTCCAGCTTCAGCCAGAGGAATTAGTATTTGTGTTATGTGCAAATGGTATGATGTTCCCATAGACTCTCCCATAGTTATTCAGAAGTAGCCTATATATCACGCTTTTTTCTTATCAACAGGAGTAAATTCGATTTGAGATTGTACGTGTTGATTAGCAGTTTCAATCCTCTTCGATATCAGATTAATACGATTCGCTTCGAAGCAGTATTCTAGTGACTTAAAGTGCATCGAAGAAAAGTTTATTCACTTAACTACAGCATCAATCGCAATAATTCGTCATACAAGCTTAACGAAAACGAAAAGTTATGCCAAGGGCATAAATGGTCACTTAAATCATTCTGGGAGTATTTGAAAAGTAAACGGGTCAACACGGAACATCTTTAGTGGGTCATCAAGGACATCGTGGTTAAAACCATAATCAGTTCCGAAGACGCCATCGGTAGGATGGTCCCGGTATATAGCAAAAGCAGATATTGTTATTACGAATTGTTCGGCTTTGACATTCTCTTGGACAACTTAAAACCGTGGCTTTTAGAAGTGAACATCTCACCGAGTCTTCATTCTGACACTCAACTCGACATTGATATCAAGGATCAGTTAAAGACACACTTAACACGGTAGGATTTCATATGCCAAACAAAGTCGACGTACCGCCGAGATCAGAAAGAGAAATAATGAAAATGCGGGACATAAAACCCGATAAAGCGACAAAGCTATTTATAAATCACAATCTTCATTGTGCGGTTTTGAGCCAAAAAGAAAAAACAAAACAGATGAAGTACGAATAGAAAAACTGGAGTGACAAGTCAATCTTAAATGATTTGACACCAGACGACGTTCGACGTCTCATAGAAAGTGAGGACGAATTGGTTTGCTGTGGTCACTTTCTTCGTATTTTCCCATTTAAAACGTCATCCGTCTATCTAAAATACTTCGAAAAACCAAAATATTACAATTTCTTACTCGACGCTTGGGAAAAAAGGATTCAAAGAGACGGAAAAAACAGAATCCAAGTATTGAAAACGCTTTGCGATGAATGAATTCATCTACAGTTTGGCAATTCTCCCGAAAATGACATCCTTAAAGTTCCTAATATTTCCCTCCCCCGTTCAAGAAAAGAATCCAGAAAGAAATTTCACTTTTCCTAGTCTCAAGAATTTAAATCGAACGAAAAACGAAAATGTGCCGTTTAGATTTTCAAAGGAAAATGCAATACCAGAAACTTCTTTGCCTTTAATAAAAGCGGATAATTCGAAAGAAAAATTTAAACTGTAACTGTTAATCAGAATAATACGCAGGACCAATTCTCCTTTGATTCATATTTTACTAAAATTTACTTTACGTGTGCTACATTTTAATACATTTGCAAAATTTTCTAATAAACACGTTCTTATCTTTTCCATTATGTTTGTGTTATGCTGTCTAAATATTTCAATATTTTTATTTGTTTTCCTTAAGTAAAATTCATATTTATGTCATAAATTAATTTTTATTTAATATTTACAGATTAACAAGAAATTGCAGATAATTAACAAATCTATCATATCAGTGTATGATATATTAACAATGTATAACATCACAATTCTCTATAAACAAATTAGACAATACAAACGATTTAAAAAAGCTTTTAAAAATGTGATTAAATTATTGAATTTTGATATAGAAATAGAGAAATGAAAGTACATTGAGTGATGTGCGCTGATGTTTTCAATGTTTCTTCTGACAGCTGTCCGAAATTTCTAGATACCATTGTCACTGGAGATAAGTCACAACGTTTTCAATACAAGCCAGTGACAAAAAGACAAAATGGAATGACGGCCTTTGAAGAAAATAGACTTTTATCCGATCTATTGAAACAGGCGTTCGTAACTTCTACCAGCATTGTGTACTGTACAATGTGTAAAGTTTGGAGGAGATTATGTTGAAGGACAGTTAACTTCATTTATTCAGCAGATATATGCTATGATTTTTATTGAATCTATTAAAATATGCATGCCTATTGTTATAAGTCGTGTTTACTCCGTGATATGCGTGCATCCTAACATTAAAAATTGCAAACTTTAGATGTATTAATATATTGTGTCAAAATTAAAGCCGAAAATAATAGGAGTTACATAATAGGAGTTACGTAAGATGAGTTAAAACTTTTATATATACAATGATGGATCAAGAGAAATTCAGAGGTAAACTTACTCAGAATTTAAAAATCTATAAGGATAAAAATCAATTCTTGTTGGTTTGTTGGTTTGTCCTTTATACAAATCTTTATTCTTAAGTTAAACCGTTCTGGATCAAAGTTTTTATGATTATTATTTACTTGTTAGACCCTGGAATCGACACTAAGCTATATATATATTACCAAAATATTGGGGTAGTGCATAGATTTATCATCCTTTACACATAGTTCCATCTGTTGGCAAAAATTATAAATAAATGCTCATTGTTGTTGGGTTTTTTTTATAATATTGGTTATTGGTTTGCCTGCCAAGTAATTTAATACCTGCCTAAAGGCATTATTGTGAAATTACGTTAAAAAGTTGTCCCGCAAGCCCTAGCAATTCTTTTTTTTTACAGTTTCATTATTATAAATACTCAGGTCAATTAATCAACAGGAGAAAAGATGAATGGAAAATTCTTATAAATTATTTTCGTTATTCAAACGTTATTACTTTTTAAGACTTTAATTTTCGAAAAGTTTCTGAACAGAAAAATAATTTAAGATATTTCTCAGAAACCATCTCTCACCCATTTTATTTTCAAAACAATGTAAACATATGAAAACTATAAAATATTTTGTTCATTAATTTTATTTCATTTTCAAAAGTTGTAACGTAAATAAACTGTATTTATTTAATTTTATAAGTAAACATTTTCTCATTAATTTGATTACATTTTCATGTAATATTTATATTTCGTTTTATTAAAGTATTGAGAAACTCCAAAATAGATATCTAAATGTAAACACAAGAACTTTTAATAAAGAAATGTAAACACAAATAATGAGTTCCACGACATTATTTACAGTAGAATTGATTGAGGTATTGACATATTTCCTCTTGGTCTTTCATAAAATTTTATGAAAGGCTCCCAAGTTTGTAAATGTACCAACAAAAGTATCTGAATGAACTTAGCAACGTACAGTATAAGTGCCATATCGTGGTTAATGTTGACTGATGAGGAGCCAAAAGCCCGAAACGTGTAGAAATACCGTAAAAGATGGAAAACAAGCCACGTGATTGATTTATAATACGATCTTGTGTTTAACACTCTCAAAAAGTACTGTAATGTTAATATTAATTTAACGTATAAGCCATCTTTAGGATTAGCAAAATTACCAAACACTTTCTTCAAGACTACATCCTTTGTCTACCATCGCGTTTCTCCTATCGTATTCAATTTTTTACGCCTAGTATCTTTACTAAAAGAAATCTACATATTCATTCGAATGTACGATTCTCGGATGAAAATTGCTATTAAATTTAATAGACTAAATAATGAAGCTACAGAAATTGATGACGGAATAATGTCAGAAATAACTAAATTCAAAATGTGGGCATGCATGAACATGCTCCGGGATAGCTTCTACTATGTTAGCAGAAAACCCACGATATTTCCCATTCGTATTATAGCACCATCAGTAGAATTTCCGATACATTTGGTAATGTCCAAATTAGTCTTTCCTAGTATTTCTTTTATAATATTGTAAAAAGCTTCACCAGTTGATGAATCCTCACTGACAATGGCTAAAAGTCTCTCATTTATGCATTTATTTCGTATCTCACTATAATTGCACATTGATCTTGAACATTTATATCTTGTGTGGTGTCAATCTGAATATTGTACTATACATTCCAGCATCATTTATTTCTTTCGAAATTTTGTTTTTAATTAGTTTCGATATTGCTTCAAGTATGTAGTTTACAATAGTTTTTGATAAAAATGTAAGTTGCCACATCCTTGTGTTCTCCAAACTAAATTTGACTGGTGAATTTTTTTACTCTCCTTAATGCAACTATCCAACTGCTTCTTTGAAATATCGTCATATTTGCTCAAAAGTAATATCATTTATAAAAAGTTTCCGTGATCTACATTGTCATCGTCCAATGTATAAAGATCCTTATTTCGTTTGTTTCTGTAACTTAACCCTCTTTTGCCTATCAATTTAATAATATCAATTACTCGTTTTAAAACATTATGATTAAAAAGTTTTTTTTTTCATTTCGTATGAATTTCAATTGTATAGTAATGCTCGAACAGTTTTTCGTGCTCATGAAATAGCGAACAGCATTTTCGTCGCAAAACTTGCTTTTTTCATGCCTTTCGACACATTGATGAACATAAGGCCAACTACTAAAACCTTTGATGAAAATATTCTGAATCTCGTCCGTATGCTAAGCAGATCGAATAGTACAACTTGTTATTTTCTTCACAAAATGTTAACCATTTACGATTTTGACAATCTATTTTCCTATTATAAATTTTAGTATTAAATGGTATTTTTTCTTTTTTTTGTAGGTTGTTTCGGATGATACTTGAAGAAATCATCTATGCGGCTTTATGAAAAATGTATTAGACTCGTTGTCCTCTATAATTGGAATACTGACTTCCATTGCTTGCAAAATTTCTTTATTTTTTCTGTTTCTCAAATTTGTTTTGATTATTAATGAAATTAATCCTGGGCTTCTATGTTCTTTGTTTTGATCATTAATCCTGGGCTTCTATGTGCAATTGTTTTAATCAGTTTGAGCATTATCAACATTTCATCAGTTGAAGTTGCAGATATGTTATTTTCACTTTCTTGAATACTGATATCTTTATTTATATTTCCCCACTCATTCACATCGTCATTGTTAGACATATTTTCAGACTGGAATTTTAAGTTTTTATTAAACATTTCTTGTATACTGTAGCACTGTCCAGCTACTAATTCAAATCACTTTTTTTTAACTCTCAACTTTTCTTGACCTTCCTTTGCTTTTGTTTTTTCTCACGCTGTGGTTCCATTCTGTAAATTAAAAATTATAAGGGATCGAACCAAACAATTTATATACCAAATATATTTTGTGATGTTATAACTTATAATCTATTTTTTACTAACCTGAAAAAAACAAATAATTTTTTATTGTCAAATTTGCCAAACCTTGGTTGTCCGATGCAATAAAATAGATTATACAGTATTACAAATGCTTTAATTAAAAATAAAGAAAATAATTAGCAAAAACATTTTATACTTACATCAAATAAATAAAATAATTGTAATTGGTAGTTCATAGCAGTTATGAAAGCCAGAGAAGAAAGAATTCTGAGCATGACTATTACTGTTTATGCATTATACCACAATCAATGCCATCGTGAGTTAATGGCAAACTAAGAATTAGTTAGCTGTACCTAAAAAATAATTATTTTTAATTAAATCGTTTGGAATATAGAGAAATTAAATCTGTTACGACGCTTTGATGGCTGGGTGTAAAACTAATAACTCGTGCTTCTGTGGGGGCCGAGGGGAGAGAAATAAAAAAAAGCTCAATGAATGATAATAGGCTATACGTACATATCGTTATTGTCTCCCTTGCCGTTCGGACTGCCGAGCGGTGACAATCAACGACATATGGAAGCAGTTGAGTCAGAGATAGATGCTTCGTTTACAAACAACACAACCGTTTATTAAACACGAAAGAAGCTTACAAGATTTCCGCGATCTTGGAAGTTCTGCGGCGGCTGCGGCCTCTGGGTCTTCCTCTCCTTTCCAAGATAGTCCCATTTTGAAGGAGTGTCCCTTGTTCGCGAATGAACCATTCCATCACGTCTCGACGACTCCGGGACGATGCGGTCGACTTCCGTTGATGGAAAGATGTCGATCCGAGGTCGGGAGATGGAGACGAAGATGGGTGCGAGACACACACACAACAACAGATCCGACAATTGGAACTTTCGGGAGAAGAAGCCGTCGCGTCCTTGAATTTCCGGGGTTTTATCAGTTTTCTCTCAGATTCTCCATTCCGGTTGGTCTCTCCTCGTCACCTGAAGACAATTCGAAACCTTTCGGGGGCGCGGGAGAGGTCAAAATCGAAGTTTAATTCGATCTCCAACCAGAAATGGTCGACGGACTTACATTCTTCTATTGTTTAAAAGTTAGCGTCGCGTTTTATAAAATAAAAATCTATTTCTAACTACTATATATTTTTCTCTAAAACAATTATTTTTACGCGAATTTTAGTGAGGCTTGGACCTGTCCAGAGCCTCACACTTCCAAAGTTTAGCATTAAGATTCATAGGGATGTTGAAAATAGCAACGTAAATAAATGACCAATTTTGTCTGTTTAGAAGATAATTTTGATTATTTTTCTCCCAAGATGATTTGTGTTTGGGGCGAGTCGGACTCAGGTCGGCCGGACTAATATAACTTCGGACTCGGGTACAATTTCGTTTGATTCCGACAATTCCTTATTGGTTCGCTAATTTTTATGGCGACGAGTGTACTTAATTTCTCCTCAAATACGAAATGCAAATGATAAAAATCTTTCTAATGTTGATGAATTGACTGAAGACGATATTTTTGTTAATGAATTATAACTGTATTATAATATTTACAGCAATTCTTGTGTCTTTGGTTTCTATTTTTTTTAATATTTACATATTTAAAGATGATACGGTGTTTTAATTATATTTATTGGGCTGAAATTTGAAAAAAAATTGTAGATTTATAAATTCCTTCTCTCTGTCTGTTCTTCCTTAATCTCGAGAACTGTGTTAGATAGGTAAAAGTCAATACCAGATTTGGAAATCTTTCCAGCAGGTGACCCCGATTAACTGTGTAAGAATTTCCGGTCTAGATACACGATTTCAATCAAAACATTGCCGCAGAATGAAGTTACATACATGACTCTCAAGTTAATATTATTACTACCAAATCGGGCATTTTTGAACTGTGTTATAGAGTTACAAAACTCGTTATGTACTGTACGGACTACAGAAAGAAAACCCGTTACCTGCAACAAACCTATTAATTTAAGAAGTGCCATGATTTTCCTCTTACATCAAATGAAGGAAAATATTGAGACTAAAACAGTAAAGAAAAGTAATCCTCTGAGTGTAAGTGATTTTAATCAACAAAACAGTTTTTTTCTGTTTCCTGTAAAAAAGTTAAACGCAAATTGGAAATGGACCACTTATATGTTCAGTATGTTGGCTCTTATTGGCAATGTGCTGGTTTTAAGGGTGCTGAGTAAAATTGCAATGAACGTGATACATTTATCGTTATAAATAAAATAATAATATTTATAATTTAAACTTTGCCACCCTATAGAATTCGTGGAACTATTTTACATAGCATAAGTTATTTCACATACCAATTTTATACAATAAAATGATGAAGTGATATATATGACATTATCAGAGATTGGATCTCGCGATCTTCCTTCATAATGATGAGTTGTTAGTATTTGAATATAATAGTTATAAGGAATCGCTATGATTTCAAGAACAGAAAGTTATCCTGATACCAAATTTCATAAATATGGTCACATTTTTAGTACAGCGAATTAAAATAAAGAAATAGGATTTCAATTATACGCTTTATTTTCATTACTTACAAATAATAGCGTGTTACTTCAAATATTAAGTAAACTATTTACATTTGATTCATTATAAACTAAAGAAAACAAAGTAAAATGTATGCTTTTGATATGAAATATGTTAAATGTCATTAGGCCTATATACGAAACGAATTGAGGATTTCTGTTACCTGGGGCAACTGGCCACGTAGAAAATATGGAAAATTCCATATGGGCCGTATACAGTTTGGGCCGTTTTTTTAAATATGTAATATACATAATATGCCGTTTTGTTCAGTTTTATTTCAAAAAATTTCATTTATTTTTCTTATGTTAAATAAGATAAATTCCAGTTTTTAGGTGTAATATAAGTATATGTGTAGGCCTTTATCATTTTACCCGGACCTCTGTGGAGTGCAAAATGGTTTTCCTCATCGTGACGTCATTTGACATGTCAATCATTTCTACCTGCGCTCCCATTGGTTTAAAATGGACTGCGCCGTTGTATGATTTATTGGGGAGGTTATAGGAATGATTCAAGAGAGATTATGTTGAGCACTAAGCTTAAAAATCGTAATAACAGCTTTTTAAATATAATCGCGTTGTTTTAATAAAAATTTGGCATTACTGCCATCATAAAATACGATTATATCGTTTATTTATGTAATTTTTCTCCCTTCTAACGTTTCTTATGTTTATATTACTGCAATTTGATCCAAAAATGCAAAAGAAAAACATATCTAGTTTCACTTCCGTTTAAATTCTCTCGGGTTTCACTGCTTGGCATCGGCTTCCTTTGTAATTGGAGAGAAGTGGGGGTGGAAGTGAAGGTCACAATAGTAAATGTTTATTACCTTTACAAAAGGGTGTGAATCACACTCGTTTTTAACGTAAACAAGCCGATAGGTGCTTTATTACAGTGTAAATTATCTGAAGTTTCAACGATTGACATCCGCTCTCTTTAACAGAATCAAACAACTACAAGTTAGCTAATTAGACCCTAAATATTATGAAATTACATATAAATAAAATAATAATAGCTACGCCACAATCATTCTGTTTGAAGGAGTAAGTATCTTCACAGAATTGTCTGTGGAAAATTGATTGCGATAAGAACTAACCCTTCACGCAAATCAAGGTAAAAATCTAAACAAACTTTAGATAATCGCGAATTTTGTCGTTTTTCAGCTCTAATTTAGCTAATTTTCATATTTAAACGAATAAGTATTTTATTAAATTTTGAGAGAATGAGAGGCGACACTTAACGGAGAAAAAGAGAAACAAAGAGCAGACGACAGAATCAAAGCAGTTGTCAGAAGTCGGGGTAATACAACGTTGTTGGTATTAGCGATGGAGTGGATGAAAGTAATCTCTTCAATGAAAGGAATAAGTGGTTACTATTGTAATTTCGATACCCAATTCTATTCCTTATCCAATTATAAAGAGAGCAGATGTCAATCATTGAAACTTAAGATAATTGACACTGTAATGAAGCACTTATCGGTTTGTTTACGTTAAAAACTAGTGTGATTCGCACCCTTCTATAAAGGTAATAAACATTTACTATTGTGACCTTGACTTCCACCCCCACTTCTCTCCAATTACAAAGGAAGCCGATGCCAGGCAGTGAAACCCGAGAGAATTTAAACGGAAGTGAAACTAGATATAGATATTTTTTTCCTTTTTGGATCAAATTACAGTAATATAAACATAAGAAACGTTAGAAGGGAAAAAAATTACATAAATAAACGATATAATCGTATTTTGTGATGGCAGTAATGCCAGATTTTTATTAAAACAACGCGATTATATTTAAGAAGCTATGATTACGATTTTTAAGCTTAGTACTCAACATAATCCCTCTTGAATCATTCCTATCACACCCGAATAGATCATACTACGGCGCAGTCCATTTTAAACCAATGGGAGCACAGGTAGAAATGATTGACAGGTCAAATGACGTCACGTCACGATGAGGGAAAGCATTTTGCACTCCACAGTATATGTGTGGGTGTAACGATAATATAACTAAGTAATTACAAAATGAAAACAAAAGAACCATTTATTACAGGAAAAACTACAAATGAAAGTAGGTTCTAGTACCCTTTAGGCCACATCTAGCATGAATACACGATGCGATACGGGCATACAGAATCATACAGGTGCCGTATAGTGTCCTGCGGCATTTCAGTATTTTCTCAAATCCATATAATATAATATCGAAAAACTGTCATACTTTACATCATACTATCTATTGACTTTCCTTTCTTATCGGATAAATGCATTTATCTCCTATTTAACTTTTCTGAGAGGAATACAATCAATACAGTACCACAATATTAACAACAAAATAAGTATTAATAAATGCATCTGATTTCATTTTTATTTATTCTTTTAACCGAAATTTACGTTTTTATCGAAATTGTGAACGCCCCACCATTTTCTACCAATCGATTTAAATACAGTATGTTACATTTTATTTTCTTTTGTTGAAACCGTGTCTTTATTTTTAACATCTTTGTTTTATTTCACAATGAAGTGATTATTTAAGATCTCAGACTTTGGACATATCCACTTTATTTCTTCTATATATTTGTTTGCCAATATGCTTTTCGAGTTTCCCTTCTCTTCTGTTAGTATGATGCTTAAAGGATCATTTGTTTTTTTATTTTCTGCATTTAAATGACAAATAAAAGAACATTCACATAACTGGTACGATAGTAGACTTATGAGGGACTCTGTATATTAGATTTTTATTTATTTATTAATCTGTCATTGAAATATAAATATATTTATTTATAATTCACAGGGGATAACTTTATATACCTAGTGACAAAAGTGAACAGCAGTAAAAGATGTTCTTCAAGTACAGAATGGTTATAATTAAAGTATCCCTACTCAGACCTGTAAAGTTTCTCTACTCAGACCTCATCAAAATACGTCAACGAGAGCGGACTTATGGAGTCCGTTCTCGTTGACGTATTTTGATGAAACTAGGTGAAAAAATAGCGCATGAAGAACAAGAAACACAAAATGGAAACACGCAAAAGGTTTTTATTGTTCAATGTGCAATCCATTTGCGTTAATCACATGTTCAAAGCGCCTTACGTGTTCAACAGTAGCCCGATAGGTTTCTTGAGAAATTGCTGCAATATGCATGTTATGCTTGCTTTCAATTCAGGAGAGTTCGTACGGTTGTAGGGATATCTGAAAGATTGTGTCTAAAGAGGAGGCATACGAACTCTGCCTGATTTGAAAACAAGCATAACACGCCATATTGCAGCATTTTCTTAGGAAACCTATCGGGCTACTGTTGAACATGCTGTAAGGTGCTTTGAACATATGATTGACGCAAATGGATTGCACATTGAACAAGTTTCGTGAATAAAAACCTTTTGCGTGTTTTCATTTTGTGTTTCTTGTTCTTCAGGCGCCATTTTTTCACCTAGTGGTAGAAATTTAAACTAATTGTTTTTTTTTCATTTTCCTTTTCCCCGTAGTCCATATAACGTATATACCAAGTTTTATCAAAATACGTCAACGAGAACGGACTTTATACAGGTCTGAGTAGAGCAAATTTAATTATAACTACTTTGTATTAAGAAAATTTATAAAGAAATGAACATAAACCAAAAATTAATGATTTTATTTTATTGTTATACAGAAAATACAATAACCATACGAATTAATTAACTAATTAATAATTTGGTGCAAAACAATATATATTGTTATAACAATATAATTATACAACATTTTTCGTAATGATATTATGTGTAAAAATTATTTATTATGTAAATTAGTCGTGAAATTTAAAATTATGCAACTTCATTATATTTCAGGAGAGAAGGCTTGGGATTTCCCATAAAATCAATAAAAACTTACACATGAATTATTATAGAATACTAGCTGCAAGGACCCGCTTCGCTGGGTTTTTATTTGTTCGTACATTTGTATGTAATATAGTTTTTTTTATATATAAAAGACTGTTTTTCTAAGTAATCTAGAATCTAGCTGCAAGGACCCGCTTCGCTGGGTTTTTATTTGTGGGCAAAGACTAACGATAGTGAAGATTAAGATAATTACATTATAGCCAATCTTAATTACATTATAGCCGTTTTCACAGAATGCAAGAATTAGGTCCCCAGTTTCCAGACTAATTAGAGAATTTTTCGTCCAGTCAAACAAACTATTTTCAATTTGATCGATTTTCTGGAACGTTTACAATCGGTCTATAATCGAACCAATTCGAATTCGAAAATTTTAAAAATCGAAATAGAAAATCTTCCACTTTCAAGCCCATATCTCCCGCACCCTTATAGCTATCCAGATGCAACCACCATAGTGCATGAATGGAGACTTGGGGTACTACCACATACAAACACCTTACTACTACTACACCATTACATACTACTACATACAAACACCATTCACGTGCGATGTGTAGTTTTGGCTGAAAAGTGAAATATAGGGACACACACGTCCATTTATATCAGGGGTGGCCAACCTTTTGCATACCACGCGCCAATTTTTTGACAGACGAGTTCAGATGTGCCATATAACTCGAACACTTTTTATACAATCTTACGTTCAATGTTAGGGGTTGATAAATAGAGATAAGAATAAATCTGCTTCGCTTAGGAGAGAAAAAGGAATAACTTTATTACGCAGTTGAATTAATTAATTTATGACAGTTTATTGAAGAACCAATTTACAATAGTCAACAATAATCTCCTGTACGAGAGGGCTATTGCTTCATGATGGTGCTATTACTGCCAGAGTCTCGTTTGGTAAAGATTACTCTGCATTACAATTATTGGCACTGAGAACAAGATCAGCTTGGAATAACTTTAATCACAATAAATGTTTTTTGCCATTTACACGCCTGTAAACTGATCGGAAATAAAGATCGCAAGACTCAAAATACGTGCTTTCACTGTAATTTACTATATGGAGAACACTCATTTTATCTGCAAAATAGACTGTAACGAATTGTGCAACAAATGCCATGACAGACTATAAAAAATTTATTTTTTTATATAATATTCTTAATCGCAAAAAAGCCAAATCGAGCAATTTTGCTCAGAACTAACTGATGCGCCACGTTTTGGCCACCCCTGATTTATATATAGATGTGTTACTAAAGTCCTAATGTTACAGATTAATTAGCAATGATCTAGAGATTTAACACAATTAAATTCTTCATAAAGATTTCCTGCAGAGCATAAGTTCGACATCATTTTATGAATTATGTGTATAAAAGTTGCTTATCTACAGTACGGTGGGTATTATTTACGTGTTTTAGCATACATTTTGTTTCTTTTTTCAAAATTCCGCTCACTTGAATGCACGAGGAGAATATCGAATAGACGGCACTTGTCACCTGTAAATAAACATATTTTATGTATATACTAATGATATGTGTTCACATATACAAGAAATATATTTCAGAACATACCCTTATCAAGAAATCTCGTTTAATGTAGAAGAATCCTCCAATGGATATTCCGGGAGGAATCTTTCCAAACCTCTTCATAAAATCGTTTATCTTTGAGGAAAATAATTTAAAAGATTAATTATAATTAATATTATTAAAATATTAATAATTATATAAATATAATTAATATAATTTCTTTCATTTTGTCAATAAAACTTTTCCAAATGATCAATTACCTTTTCTACATGTGTTAAAATTCTCCTATAGAGTTAATTGTTTGAGATTGAAAAAGGTAAACTAAGTGCACGAGATTTCTCAGTTGTGGCTTATGATGAACTTATTTACTTACCTTACATTTAAATGTCAATGGAAGGTTTGCAGAAGAAACCTTTTCAATACTTATGAAATTATCGTACATGAATATGATTATGATTTTAATATGATTTTAATATAAACGAGAATATGATTTTAATATAAACGTTACAATTAGATATTAAATCAATTTACAACAAAAGAAAATCTAAAATGTTGCTATTTAATCTCTTTTTTCTAGAACAAATAAAAACAAAGAAAATCTACAAAACGCATTTACACATTAGACAAACAATTGCCAAAATTTTCAAATATCGAGTTTATAATTTCATTAATATAAAGATTTTTATGCATTTTTATTAAGCTTCAAATAGGATGAACAAAATCGTGCCACACATAACACTACATCCATACATACAGAAAAAAACTCGAACTTTTTTGCTATTCTCGACATTTTAAGGTACTTTTTGAGTCCAAATAAATGGTTTTCAAATATTTTAATTATGTCAATACACAGGTGTTTATTGGATATGCAGAACTGCTAACATGTTGCATGTCTCTTGAAATTAGTCTTTAATGGAAATTGCCTATAGAACTTATGCGCTGAGCCTGGCTACCCATAATAATAGACAAGGTAACCATTAGTCTCAAAGTCCACTGCATACGCTGAACACAAGGCTAGCAAAGGCACTTTTCATGCAGTGCCGAATGAAGAAAATTTATGATACCGTTAAACATTTATGCTTCATATATTTCTGTATTCTTAATTATGTACTGTTTTTCCACGTGTCAAATTCTACATTCTCGTTTCCATTTCTAAGTAGAAACAGAATGAGAAAATGTGATGTACTAAAACGAGTTAACAGAGTAAATAACTGTTTGAACAGCAGAACACTTCTTCGAAAAAGTGCTAACAGAGTGACATCATACAAGACTACATTTTCCAGCCTCTTTACTAAACAGCCACTGGAAGATATGAGCCACATGCATAGTTATAACTTTAACTTTTACTTTTTTTAGCTGCTATATATAATAGAGGGGATGCACGGCGATCGGTCAAAAGATGACCCCCAATGTTCTTGCATTTTATTATTCAGCGCACCTTGAAACGTCGAGAAATGCAAAAAATTCGGAGGTAATTTGTGTAGTTTTTGTATGTATGGATGTTCGTGTGTATGTGTGGGGGGCACCATTTTCTGAGAACCCAAGCTAGTGTAAATTTGATCTTAATTTTTTGGTCAAAAATATATATAAAAAGGGGAGAAGTATTTCATTTCACAAATGCAAATTTCTGAAATTTTGCAGGGAGGTTTGCTTATTAGGGCGATTGATGTTGTGTAATTTTGGTGGTTAAAGGTCGAGGGGTAAGGAGATAGCGGGAGTTTTGTGTATGTCCAGTAGGGTCGGATAAATGACGATTTTACTCGTTATTAGCATTTACAATTTTTTATAAAACCCATTCAAGCCTTAAAATTAAGTATTTTGCCATTTTATAGTAATTAAATTATAAGAAATTTTTAATAAAGTATTATCGCATCATCATGTTAAGTAGCAAAATAAAATTATAGCCTGTCCATATATATGTTACAGTCAAAACCCGTTTTTAGTTAGAACGCGTTTTAACTAGTTGAAACTAGTTTATGCTAACTGTCTTTGTTAAAACCCGTTTTGTCTAGTTAAAACTAGTTTTAACTCAAATTCATTTTTAACTAGCAGTAAATTCTAGTTTTGACTAGACAAAACGAGTTTTGTCTAGTCAAAACTAGACAAACTAGACAAAACGAGTTTTGTCTAGTTAATGTGCTGCTGTACATGTTTTGATTTTAGATAAAACTAGTTTCAACTTTTAACATTAATTAAAACTAATTTTAGCTACATAAATATTTTTGGGAAATAAATAAAGTTATGTATAGTGATTCAACAGAACATGCCTAACATTTTGCTTATGAAGGTAATTACAGCGCTAATTTGGGTTTAGGAGCCCTCTAATGAAAATATCATATTCTGGAGTATGTTTTTTCAAATAAAACTTTGGAATTTATTAAAAAGAAATTGTATGCTGTGTTTGCAATGACGACTTTTTTACTGTCTGGCATTTTAGGCATCTCACCCCAAGTACCCGGGATAGATGCCAAATGTCATTAGGGTAAGATAACAAATTTAATTGCATAAAATTAATTTTTGAATTTCTTAACTAAATTTCATTTATTGCATATGTAATACGAAGTACTTCATAGAAAGTATAACAGCACAGTATAAGTATTGTTAAGTTTACGCCCGTTCTAACGTGTTGTATATCCAGCTGAAAGCTTTTTTCAGTCCAAAAACCTTTTTGAAAAGTCCTTATATAATCTATATGCATATCCTGCAATAAAACGAGAAAACAAAAGTTTATTAAAAATAGGCATATTGGAAATCAATTAACAAAAAATAGGCACGTTACCCCAAGAAAAATGTGGCATATTTTCCATTTGTTGGGGTAAGATGCCTAGTAGAGTCACATGCTCCAGCATGTC